>NW_017732122.1:360119-365208 GCF_001890085.2 Hipposideros armiger
AAAAAAAAAAAAAAAAAAAAAAAGAAGAATCTTACACCATGGTCAAGTGGGATTAATTCCTGGGGGAAAGATTGGTTCAATATCCACAAACCAATTAACATGATACACCACATTAAAAAAATGAAGGACAAAAATCAGATGATATGAATAGATGCAGAGAAACACATTTGACAAAGTTTAGCATCCATTTATGACAAAAAGTCTCCGCAAAGTGGGAATAGAGGGAACATACTTCAACATAATAAAGGCCATGTATGACAAACCCACAGCTAACCTCATACTCAACCATGAAAAGCTAAACGTGTATTCCTTAAGATCAGGAACAAAAGAAGGATGCCCACTTTCACCACTTCTATTCAATATAGTATCTGATGTCATGGCCACAACAATCAGGCAAGAAAATAAAATAAAAGGCATCCAAATTGGAAAGGAAGAAGTAAACTGTCTTTATTTGCACATATGTGACTATATAGAGAGAACCCTAAAGATCCCACCAAAAAACTATTAGAACTGATAAGTGAATTCAGTAAAGTAATAGGATAAAAAGTTAATATTCAGAAATCAGTAGCATTTTTATACACCAATAACAAATTATCAGGAAGAGAAATTAAGCAAAGAATCCTGTTTATAATTGCATCAAAATGAATAAAATACCTAGGAATAAATTTAACCAAGGTGGTACTCAGAAAATTAAAAACACTGAAAAGGAAAGCTGAAGAAAATTTAAAAATGGAAGTATATACCGTGCTCATAAATAAGAATTAACATCACTAAAATGTCAATACTACCCAAAGCAATCTACAGATTAAACACAATCTTTATCAAATACTAATGGCATTTTTCACTGAACTAGAACAAACAATCTAAAATTTATGTGGAACCATAAAAGACCCCAAATAGTCCAAGCAAACTTGCTAAAGAAGCAAAAAGTTAGAGGTATCATGAACCTGATGTCAAACAATACTTCAAGCCTATAGTAAACAAAATAGCATGGTACTGGCATAAAAACAAACACATAGATCAATGAAACAGAATAGAGAGACCAGAAATAAACTCATCCATATACAGTCATTTAATCTATGACAGTGGAAGCAAGAATTTACACTGGAGTAAAGATAGTCTATTTAATAAATGGTGCTGGGAAAATTGGATTGACACATGGAAAAAAATGAAAATGGACCACCTACTTACACCATATACGAGAACAAATTCAAAATGGATTAAAGACTTGAATGTAAGACCTGAAACCATAAAACTCCTAGAAGAAAACATAGGGAGTAAATTTGCAGACATTACCCTCAGTAATATTTTTACTGAGATATCCCCTNCTTGGGCCAGTGAAGCAGTGTCCTCCACAACTAGATTGAAGAACAAAACGACAGCAACTTGTCTGTTCCCCTTCCCCTAATTCCCCAGTACTGTTCCCATCCCCCCAATTACCCAATAAAAATCTTTAAAAAAAAAAAAAGAAAAGAAAATCCATAGAGACAAAAAGTAGATTAGTGGTTGTGTAGCACTGGGAAGGAGAAAGGGCGAGAAGGAATGGGGAGTGTCTGTTAATGGGTATGGGGTTTCTTGTGGGAGTGATGAAAATGTTCTAAAATTGATTGTGGTGGTTGCACAACCCTGTGAATATACTAAACACCACTGAATTGTATACTTTAAGTGGGTGAATTGTATGGTATGTTAATTATAGATCAATAAAGTTGTTATTTAAAAAAATAACTAGGAAGCCTCCATATATGTGTGAATAAAAAAGTATACTTATTAGTTGATTAACTGATAATAACCAATATACTGCAGAATTCAGCTAGATCCATCCTCAGAGGAAAAAATACAAAAAAAAATCAATATGCTAAACATCCATCTTACAAAGTTAGAAATGGGATAGTACAATAAATCTAAATAAAACAAAAGGAACTAACAAGATAAGAATATAAATTAATAATATAGAAAACAAATATACAATAGAGAGGACTGATATGACCAAAAGATGTTTCATTATAAAAATCCATAAACTTGATAGCATTCTCCATGAGATGGGTCAAGAAAGAGAGAGAGAGAGAGAGAGAGAGAGAGAGAGAGAGAGAGAGAGAGAGGTTTCAGTCAAGAAGGCAGAGTGGGTAAATGCTGAGCTCACCTCCACCCACAACTGTGTCAAAATTATAACTAAATTATAGAAAAATCATCCTGGAGAACCATCTGAAGACTAGCTGAACGAAACTCCTATAACTAAGGTTACAAAGAAGAAGCCGTGTGGAGAGTGGGAGGAGAGGCAGAGCCTCAAAAGGGCTGTTCTCACATCCAGGCATGGTAGTTGAGAATCAGAAAGGATATCTTAGCTGCAGAGTCCCCCATTGAGGAGCAAGAGGTCTAAGCCCCCACACAAATTACCCAGGCTGAAGCACCAGTGCTGAGAAGTGGAAAGACCCCACAACACCTGGCTATGAAAATCAGCAAGGATTCTGTCCAGGTGAGACAGAGGGCTGCTGGAAACCCAGGTGTCCTCTTACAGGGACCACACACAGACTCACTCACTCACAAATACTCACCCTAAGCTCCAGCAAAGGGACAGCAGCTCGAAAGGCACCAGAGACATATGGGGAGGAACTAAATTGTGTGGCATCAGGGCAAGGTCTGGAGGGAACTAAAGTGCCAACAGCCACCATTGTTCCTGGGTTTAGTCCTCCTCCCACAGAGCATGCAGGTGCAGGCTTACTATGCATTAACCCGAAGAACACCACTTGCCCCACCCTGGTGACTCCCTGAGACTCTGTGCCACCCAACTCATATACCACCTGAGCCTCTCTCCACACAGCTCTTCCTTATGGGAAGCCTGCCTTGGCCATGCTTCAGACTTTCTTAAAAACTCTAAAAGGTATGTCGGTCCCAGGCAGGTGGCAGCTGGCCTTGCTAAACCTTGTGCCTTTGCTGAGTGGACTCCAGCACTGGGTGGAATCCAGCCTCAGTTCACAGCATGACCTCTTTCAGGTGCCTCCAACTCTAGCACAGGCAGCTATGAACCATGGATCACTTTGAATTCCAACAGGTGGTCCCTGGCAGGGCACAGGCAGTGACTAAGCTTTGCCTGCACCAGAACCTTTCCAAAAGGCCCCAGAGCCAACACACCCAGTGGGATGGCATGAATATTCAAAGTGATGAAAAGCAAGGACCTACAACCAAGATTACTATACCTAGCAAGGCTATAATTTATAGTCGAAAGAGAGATAAAGACCTTCCCAGAGAAGAAAAGGCTAAAGGAGTTCATAACCACCAAACATGTATTAAAAGAAATGTTAGATGGACTTCTTTAAGAAGAAGAAGAAAATAAGATAAAAAATATGATTAATAAAATGGCCATAACTACATACTTAATAATTACATGTAAATTGAATAAATACTTCATTCAAAAACATAGCATGGCTGAGTGGATAAGAAAACAAGACCCTTACTTATGCTGCTTATAAGAGACCCACTTCAAATTGAAAGACACACAGAAACTGAAAGTAAAGGGATGAAAAAAGATATTTCATGCAAATGGAAATGAAAAATATGGGGGCAGCAATACTTATATCAGAAAAGATAGGCTTTAAAACCAAGGCTATAACAGAAGACAGAGTAGGAAATTTTATAATGATAAAGAGATCGATCCAACAAGAGAATATAACCCTTGTAAACATCCATTCACCCAACATAGGGGCACCTAAATATATAAAGCAAACATTGATGGACATAAAGGGAAAGATTGACAGTAATACAATAATAGTAGGGGACTTAACTACCTCATCAATATCAATGGATAGATCATTTAGACAAAAATCACCAAGGAAAGAGTTGTCTTAAAGATCACATTAGACAAGATGAAATTTTTTTGATATTTTTAGAACCTTTCACCCAAAAGAGGTAGAATATACATTTCTTTGAAGTGCACATAGAACATTTTCCAAGATGGACTACATATTAAGGCACAAACAAGTCTCAAAAAATTTAAGAAGATGAAATCATATCAAGCATCATCACTGATCACAATGATATGAAACTAGATATCGATTATAAGAAGAAAACTGAAAAACACATGGGGGCTAAATAACATGCTACTAAATGATGAATGGGTTAACAACAAGGATGAAATCAAATGATACTTTGGGACAAATGATAATGAAAACACAATCCAAAATCTATGTGACACCACCAAAGTAGTTCAAAGAGGGAAATTCATAGCAATACTAGCCTACCTCAAGAAACAAGAACAATCTTATATAAGTAATCTTATAACTAAAGAAAATTTTAAAAGAAAAATAAACATAGCCCAAGCTAAATAGAAAGAAGAAAATAATAAAGATCAGGGCAAAAATAAAGGACATTATCTTTAAAAAATACAAAAGTTTGATAAAGCCAAAAGCTTCTTCTTTGGAAAGATAAACCAAATTGATAAAACTTTATTTAGACTCATCAAGAAAAAAAGAGAGAGAGCCCAAATAAACAAAATAAAAAATGAAGAGAAGATGTGACAACTGACATCACAGAAATACAAAGAATTCTAAGGAACTACTACAAACAATCATGTACCAACAAATTGGAAAACCTTAAAGAAATGGATGAATACCTAGAAACATACAATCTTCCAAGACTCAATCAAGGAGAACAGAAAATCTGAACAGACTGATAAGCAGTGATGAAACTGAATCAGTAATTTAAAAAACTCAAAAAAAAAAAAAGAAAGAAAGAAAGAAAAGAAAAGCCTCCTGGGCCAAATGTCTATACAGGTGAATATTACCAAAAATTCAAAAAAAAAAGTCTTTCTCAAACTATTCTAAAATAATTAAAGAGGAGGATCGTCTCCTGAGCTCATTTTATCCTGATTCCAAAACTACACAGACATTACAAAAAAAAAAACACAGAAAAATATATAAGCAACATCTCCAATGAACATAGATGCAAAAATCCTCAACAAAATAATAGCAAACCAAATTAAGCAATATATTAAAAATATCTTGGGCCGGCCAAGTGGCTCAGTTGGTTAAGAGCTCGCTCAAGAGTTTGAGCTCTGAGCAACAGCAGTTCGAGTCCAGCCCGAGCTGAGCAGCTG
>NW_017732122.1:369598-500103 GCF_001890085.2 Hipposideros armiger
ACCGGTAATAAACTTGCACTGTTTTATGTATATGTTTGATTACATACAGCCTTGTGACAGTTTTCCTGCATGTCATAAGCATTTGAATATAAATTAAAATGTTGAAATCAAATCTGATATTGTTTTACCTTTTATTTGGTGTATGGAAGGTGTGCGGAAGAGGGGGTAGTCTTATACGGCGAGTATATAACAAACTCTGTAGTTTGAGTAGAAATGTTAGGGGGTCGTCTTATATGCCCAGTCGTCTTATACGCTGTCAAATATGGTAGTAATCCCACTTATGGTTATTTATCTGAAGAAACCCAAAACGCTGCTTCAAGGGGATATGTGCATCCATATGTTCATTGCAGCATTATTTACACTAGCCATGACATGAAGACACCCTGGGTGTCCTGAGCGAATGAATGGATAAAGAAGAGGTTGTACATATACACAGTGAAGTATTACTCAGTCATAAAAAAGAATGAAATTTTGTTATCTCTAACATGGATGGACCTAGAGGGTATTGTGCTGAGTGTAGTAAGTCAGACAGAGAAAGACAAATGTCATATTATTTCAATTATAAGTGGAATCTAAATAACAAAATAAACAAACAAATGAAACAGAAACAAACTCATAGATACAGAGAACATTTTGATGGTTGCCAAATGGGAGGGTGGGATGGGGGTGGGTGAAAAAGAAGACGAGATTAAGAAGTACAAATTGGTTGTTACACTGTAGTTATGGGGATGTAAAGTATAGCAGAAGGAATATAGTCAATAATATTGTAACAACTATGTATGATGTCAGATGGGTACTAGATTTTTCAGAGTGATAGATGGGAAGAAAATTTCTTGGCAGGGTGAAAAAGATAAAGGGATTGTGAAGTACAAATCAGTGGTTACAAAATAGTCATGGGATGTAAAATAAAGCATAGAGAATATAGTAAATAATATGGTAATAAATATGTAAAGTACCAGGTAGGTACTAGACTAGTCAGGAGGGTCACTTCTCAAATTATAGAAATGTCTAATCACTATGCTGTACACATGAAATTAATATAAAATAATACTAAATGTTAGCTGTAGCTGAACATTTTTAGAAGGGGGAATAAGATGAAGGGAAATAAGAGGTTCAAATTGCTAGGTATAAAACACATGTCATGGGGATATCATATACATCATTGGGAATATAATCAATAATATTGTGACAGTGTGGTACAGTGTCAGATGGTTGTTGGACTTATCATGGTCATACATTGTTTAGGTACATAAATGTTAAATAGCTATGGTGTATACCTGAAACTCATGTAGTTATATGTTAGCTATATTTTAACAAAAATCTTTTTTAAAAAGAACACATACAGATGGCCAACAGACATAAAAATTTTTCATCATTAATCATCAGGGTAATGCAAATCAACACCACAATGAAATGTCACCTCACAACTGTCAGAATGGTTATTATAAAAAAATTAACAAAGAACCCATATTAGTAAGGATGTGGAGAAAAGGGAACTTTGTGCATTGTTGGTGGAATTACAAATTTGTGCAGTCAGTTAATCAGTATGGAAAACAGTATGGAGGTTCCTCAAAAAATTGAAAATAGAACTGCTTCATGACCCAGCAATTCCACTTCTGAGTATTCATCTGAAAAAATCCAAAACACTAATTCAAAAAGATGTATGCACCCCTAGGTTCACTGCAGCAGTATTTACAATAACCAAGGTATGAAAGCATCCTCAGTGCCCATCAATAGATGACTAAATAAGGAAGATGTAATATGTATATACAATGGAATATTACTGACCCATAAAAAGAATGAAATCTTGCCATTTGCAACAATATGGATGTACCTAGAGCGTATTATGCTAAGTGAAATAAGTTAGAGAAAGACAAACACCATATGATTCCACTTATATGTGGAATCTTAAAAAAAAAAGAAGAAGAAATGAACAAACAAAAAACAAAACAAAAACAGACTCATAGAAACAGATCAAGCTGGTGATGACCAGAGGGGAGGGCTTTGGGGGAATGGGTGAAAAGGGCAAAGGGGAATATCGTCAATAACATTGTGATATCTGCACGGTGACAGGCAGTTACCACACTTAGTGGGGTGATCACATTGTAAGGTATATAAATGCCAAATCACTATGTTGTACACTTAAAACTAATGTAATATTGTACACCAACTAATCTTAAATATAGGAAAAACTAGTAACTTTTTCCACCAGCAGATAACATTAAGAAAGTAAAAAGGCAAATCACAGATTGGGAGAAAATGTTTGTTTTACAGGTATATATCCTATAGTTCATAAGAAGAACATAAGTGTTCTGAAAACTCTTACAGTGCAAAAGAAAAATGGGCAAGAGACTTGGACAGGCACTTCACAAAGATAATATCTACATAAGGAAACATAATCAACTTTTTTAGTAATGGGAAAATATGAATTAAAACCCCGTGATATGACACTATGCAGTTTCAAAAATGTCTTAAAAAGTGAAAGAGTGATATTATCAACTATTTGAAAAAATGTGGAGCAATGTGAATTCTTATACATGCTGACACGAGTATAAATTTGGAAAACAGTTTGGCATTATATACTCAAATTGAACCTATTAAGGACCCATGATCTGACAACCCAGCTCCTAAAGTGTATCCCCAATAGTAATGTGTGCATATTAGCATTACTTAACATAACCAAATTTGAAATGGCACAAATGTCCACCACCAGCAAAACGAATGAAAAACTTGTGGTGTATTCATTCAATGGATAATGTATACCAAGAAAAATGACCTATCTGTGGTTACATGAAGTAACATGGACAACCATCACAAACACAAGGAGCGAAAGAAGCCGGAGACACAAATTGCACAGTGTGTCTTTGTCCATTCAGGCTTTTATAACAGAATACCATAGACTGGGTGGCTTAAACAACAAACATTTATTAGTCATAGTTGTGGAGACTAGATGTCTAAGATCAAGGCGCTGGCACATTTAGTGTCCGGTGAGAGCTTTCTTTCTGGTTCATAGATGGCAGTCTTCTTGCTTTGTCTTCATATGGCAGCGGGTAGCGAGAGAGCTCTGTGGAGTCTCTTTTATAAGGCACTCATCCCAATTATGAAGGCTTCACCCTCATGACTAATTACCTCCCATAAGCCTCGCCTTTAAATGCCATCACATTTCAATATATGAATTTGGGGAAGACACAAGCTTTCAGCCTATAGCACTATATAAATCAATTATTTGCAGTTCAAAAGCAAGGAAAACTAAACTAAATCATTAAAGTTAAGGAAGTGAAGGAGGGAAACAGGTGGGAAATGGAAAATGTCAGGAAGAGGCCTTCTGATGTGATGGCAACAGCCTCTTTCTCGACCCAAGCAGTGCTTATGCAGACATTACATTGGCAAAGATTCACTGAGCAGCACGTATATTTTTGTGCCCCTTTCATAAGTGCATTACTTCACATAAAAAGAAGTTAAAATTTTGCAATAAAAAATTTTAATTTTGCCGGCCGAGTGGCTCAGTTGGTTAAGAGCTCGCTCAAGAGTGAGAGCTCTGAACAACAGGGTTGTTGGTGCGATTCATAGCCCGAGCTGAGCTGCCGTTGAGCTGCCAACAGGTGGCAGGATGGCTCAGCTAAAAAAACAAAAACAAAACACACACACACAAATTTTTTATTTTATTTTTAGGAAATTTATTTTTTAGATATAATGCATAAGTAGATTAAAAATTAGGTTCAGGGACAGCCAAGGGCGTGTTGGTTAAGAGCTGGCTTGGGATGTCAGAGGGCCCTGGTTCGGATCCCACATATGAGGGCCAGTGACACTGCCCTCTACAGCTAAGATGCTGAACAACAGCTCGACCTGGACCTGGGTTGTGTGAGTCGCCGGAGACAGCATAGGCTGCAGCCCCTGCTGCAGTGGGTTGCCATGGGCTACCATGTGGAGCCAGCAGCCAGCATGAGCGGCCCTCAAGCCACCATGATCAGCCGTCCAGAAGCCAGCGACTGATCTGCCTCACCCGGGAAGAGCGCAATGATGGTGCCAATTTGGGCCAGTGAAGCAACGTCCTTCACAACTAGAGTGAAGAACAAAAGGACAGTAACTTGTCTGTTCCCCTTCCCCCAATTCCCCAGCACTGTTCCCATCCCCCAATTCCCCAATTTAAAGAAAAAATTAGGTTCAAGCATTATTTATGAAAGCAAAAATCTAAAACCAGTGTAAATACTCATCAGTAGATGACAGGTTCAATAAACAAGAGTACAACCTGAAACACTATGGAAACTTTGAAGAGAATGAGGCATCTCTATGTTGCTAATATGTAACAATCTCCAACATACAGTTAAGCAAACAACAAGCAGGAGATACAGAACAGTGTGCAGAGTATGCTATCACTTCATACTGTATAGAAATGAAGAGGAGGATATGTGTATACATGTTTTATATATGCACAAAATGTTTCTAGAAGAGTGGGTAAAATAAAACCCATTAATAGTGGTTGTCTGTGAAGTGAGGAATTGGAACAACAGAGGAAACTATACCTGTGGCATCATGTGAACTTAATAAGAAATATGCTATCTTTTCAAAATGATAAAGTAAAAAAATGATTGCATAGCTCAAGCAAACAAAACATAAAAGTCAGCATTTTGCTGTTTATAAGAAATCATCTAAAACAAAATAACATAGATTGGGGGAAAATAAGGATATAAAAATACATACCAGGTAGATGTAGCAATGTTAATATTAGGCAAAGTAGAATTCATGATAAAACAGCAATTTAATGGTACTAACAGATATGTAAAAAGAGGTGATATGTATTTTTTAAAAATAATTTGAAATAATTTTGTGAGTCCAGTTCACGATTGTTGTTGCATTTGGATATTTGTATATTTAAAAATGCCCTTTCTTTTGTGAACTGACATGACCTGAGTAGGGGGGAGCAGGGAAACAAGTGTCCGTGAGGGGTAACAAGGGAGTCTGAAATACAAGGGACAAGCAGAGAGGTTTCAGAAGCTGGGGTGAGTACAGAAGGCCACCAGTCTAAACAGGGCCAGCCACAGGGATGATAAGACCAGAGAAGAAGCCGAGATACTCAGGTCAGGGACACTACACAGAAACAAATGCACAAGATGCCAAGGTCCTGCAGAAGGGAGACTTCCCAGGAGGGGGAAATGCTGATATTCGCTGCTTGATCTCATGAGCCTGACATTGCTGGCAGCATTGAATGAGCTAAGAGAAGAAGACATCATGATTTTACTCATTTCTTTGTGTTGATCCAAAATACGATCTACCCCAGAATTAAGTGTTTGTCTCCTCTACAATACCTGTGCACACAATGGTTTTTAAAATAGTTATTGGTTCATTCTTTTTCCTAAAGCATAAAAACCTAACCTTTCCTCTGAGTGACTCAGAGGTTTTCACATCATCAGCCTGGCAGTGAGTCTGAGCCACTGGTTCATGGGCAAATAAGTACATAAAAAGATACCAGCCTTTGATTATCTTTGCTTTGTAGCCCTGATCTGATCATTCCACTGAGGTTTCAATCCCATATCCCACACTATTTTTGTTAAATAGACTCACACTGTTAACAACCATTCATGTCAACATTTTACCTTTAAAATTTGTTGAAGGGATATAGCTTTTAAAGACTATACCCCAGGGTATCAGATGCCACATTAAATGTTCTGTTACATCAGTCTCCAGGACTCTACAGGCTCCCACAAAAGCTGAAAAACATGTAAGGCAAACAAACTGAACAGAGGGACAGTGCCAAGGCCACAACACAAAGGAGACCAATTTTCCAAGTTATCTTCTGGCCAACACAGTCCTTTTGCCATTTAACACATCTATAGCTTCTGTATAGTGATGCCAAGTTTATTCTCGATACAGTTTTTTGTAAATCACATCCAAAATATGATTTGGAAAAAAATGCACCTTCTTATGAGCCCACTGTGTACTTGAAAGACCCAGTGCACAAATCATTTGCACCTGTACCATTTCCATCTAGTTCCAAGCTAATTTTAAAAAGGCTCTGAAAGCCTGCCAACAGCACATGTGCACAGAAGATAAAATGTAATAGCAATTAATCCAATCATCTCTGATTTAATGTTAATTTAACCCAGTGGATTATGCCTTGTTTTGTGTGCAACTGTGTTGATCCTGCTACATTTCAGAGAGCCCCCAAATCAATCAAGTCACAATCCCTAATTGCAGTCAAAATGAGGAATTCCACTCAGCAGGGCCCTTCTCTAGAGTATCTTTTCCTCCCAAGGGAAAAAGAGAAGTCAAAGAAAGAGGCATTTCTAACAGCAGGCTGCTGACATAGCAGCTGATAGTGTCAGGACTAGCTACCCAGAGAGGCCTCGTGTTTGCTGGCATATTCATTGCACTGGGGCTTCTTGTCAGAATGAACAGGAAAGGGACATAGGAGAAAAGCCAATGCAAGCATACTTATTGCTTGTACTAGAAACAAACTACAAGGAAAATAAAATTCTGGGGTTATAATGTTTTTCCCCCCCTTTATATACAATGTGGGTTGAATGACTATAGCAGTTAAAGAGTCGAATTAGGACAGCTGTAATTGACCATGCCACCCACCTGGATCTGATTTAAATGGATTACAGAGCAGATCTCCATCCTTGGAACCAAGGCTGATTATAAGAAAATTTGTATTAACATGTGCAAGGAATAGAGAGAGTTTTATTTTGCTAATTCCTTCTGTTTGGTTTTTACTGAGAATTGAAATATTGGGTTGTCGGAAAAGTCATGACACATGTTTGCAACAGATGGCACTAATTCATTTTTGGAAGTACTAGAGTCATTTGCATCTATGTTATTGCTATGTCATTTGACAGCTGACAGTTCTAGCTTCATTCTAAAAAAAATTGAGCGATTTGGTTGAGTTTTGGAGATTTTACAAGTTGAAGATTGAAGACCAAACTGCATTTTTGCCATATTTTACTGTTTTGCTTCCATAAAGGGAAGAACGTGTGACAAGCTTGTGAAAAGTTGTATAAAGTTTATGGTGGCAATGCTCTACAGGAATGTCAGTGCCAATGATGGTTCACAAAATTCCGTGCTGGTGATTTTTATCTCAACGATGCTCCTTGGTCAGGGAGGCCCACCGAGGTTGATGAAGACAAAATAAAGGCTTTGATCAAGTCAAACCCACATTACATGACACGAGAGATTGCAGAAACATTGAACATCCATCATTCAAGCGTTCATGACCACCTGAAGAAGCTGGGATACATAAGCAAGCTCAATATTTGGGTTCTTCATGAACTAAAAGTTCATTTGATGGCATGTATAAACATCTGCAATATGCTCATTAAACTTGAGGAAAACAATCCTTTTTTGAAGCAACTGATAACTGGTGATGAAAAGTGGATTGTTTACAACAATGTGGTGTGCAAATGGTCTTGGTCCTGATGTGATGATTCACCTCAAACGACATCAAAAGCAGACATTCATCAGAGGAAGGTTATGCTCTCAGTGTGGTGGGAGTTTAAAGGTGTCATGTTTTTCAAGCTCCTACCAAGGAACCAAACAATCAATTTGAATGTGTACTATCAGCAATTGGACAGTTTGAATGAATCCATCATCCAGAAATCTCCAGAGCTCATTAATTGTAAATGAGTTGTGTTCCATCGCAACAACGCAAGACCACACACACCCATCAAAAATTATTGGAGCTTGGATGGGATGTGTTACCACACCCACCATACTCACCTGACCTTGCACTGTCAGACTTCCACTTGTTTTGCTCTCTTCAAAACTCCTTGCATAATATAACATTCAATTCAGATGAGGCTGTAAATCAGCACCTTGTTCTGTTTTTCACAAATAAAGACAGGTCCTTCTATGAGCGAGGAATTATGAAGCTCACTGAAAGATGGCAAAATGTTATTGAACAAAATAGGCAATATATCATTGATTGACCTTTGTTCTTTATATAAATAAATGACCTTTGAAAAACATAGACAAAAATACATCATGACTTTTCCGACAATCCAATAGATAAGAAGTGTTACCTGGGCTCAGGGACAGCCCCAGAAGTTCAATTGTAGTTTAGCCTTAGTTAAGGATTAGTTCATAGATACTTCACATAAAGTGCTACCATGTTCTTTTTCATATTTTTTCTCTCTCCCCCTCCCTTCCTTTGCAGCTGAAAATAATTAACTGTTCTTTTGTAAGTGTCATTTGTTCTCAAGGAATTAAATGCTACCTTATTTCCCAGAACAAGAATTCAACTGTCATAATTATAGCTTCATTTCAGAAGAAAAAAATTATAATTTATTACAGATTGTTCAGCATATGAGATAGGTTTAAATGTCACTGGAAGTAAATTGTGGCATGTCATAAAGGGGTTTTAGCCACTGCTGTAATTGATTTATAATTTCACATTTAAAATAAGCAGCATTCATCCATTGTCCTCATATTATAAAACTCTGACAGTAATTCCTGGAGAATGAGGCATTCAACTTGGTCAACATACAATAATAATAATAACAACAATAATAATAACAACGATGATATGCCAATTTTATTTTAATTTCAAATAAGATTTAATAACGGTCATATAATTTAGAGATATGCCAATTTTAAAGATAAGCAGTGAAATTACCATAAGCACTAAGAACATATGTGTTAAAAATGAGAGTTCAATCTGTATAATACAAGGTAAAAATCTATTTCAGAAGGAGTGCATTTGGATATTAACATTGAACTTTATAAAATTAAATGACACAGCGGTTTTAATGAAACTTACAAAATTAAGGACCATCAGAATTAAGGTTTAAACTATTCTCTACCCAGAGTTATAAAAAAAGATACAATAATTGGAGTAAGTGGAGATGAATTTTCTATTTCTAATTTCAAGCACATTAAGAATCAATTCTACTTTGAACAAGAATTTACTAGGTTTGCAATGCGACCCTTCCCCTAAGATTATGTGATGATGAAGATAGTATGGTGGAGGGACTATATAAAAACTTGATTAGACCAGTAAGTGCCTATACCTCTATTTTGTGCAAAATTAAGTGAGTCCTGTAATGGTTTTTATACCTCAAAATCATATCAATGAAATTGTGTCAGTTGGGATTGGATATAGAAGCAAACACCAACACACAATGACAGGGACACACTGTAGTATTGGTAACCAAACTACATGAACCATACTTTAGAGGCCAAATCAGAACCTTCCCAACCCCTTATTTCCCAATCAATAGCCTTTTGAAATGCCTTATTTTCCCCTTCTGAGAAAGCCAGTATTTTACTCTTTGTTTTAAAAAGTTAACATGATAGTACGGATATGGAAAAGCTTTTGAAATGCAAAGTGTAGGCTGAATAATGACACCCCAAGATGTCCATGTCCTAATCCCCAAAAGCTGTGAATGTTACATTACAATAGGCAAAGAAAATTGCAGGTGTGATTAAATTTAAGGGTTTTGAGACAGGGAGATTATCCTGGATTATCTGCTGGGTCCTAAATTTAATCACCAATGTCTTTATAGAAGTGGAGGGAGTTTTGACTATAGTAGAAGAGAAATCAATGTGACAACAGAAGCAGGGATTGGAGTGATGTGGCCAAGAGTCAAGGAATGTCAGCAGCCTCTAGAAGTGGAAGAAGCAAGGAACAGATCTTCCCCTAGAGCCTCCAGAAGGATGGAGCCCTGCTGACACCTTGATTTTAGCCAATAAGATTTATTTCAGACTTCTGATATCCAGAACTATAAAAGATAAAATTGTGTTGTTTTAATCCACGAAATTTGTGTGATTTGTTACAGTGGCAATAGGAATTAATACACAGGGAAAGGATCTGGTTCACTATAATATTTATCCCAAGATCAATTTATCTCAGATTGAGGACCCACCAAGCAGCCAAGCCCCACTCTGGCTTTGAGTTGAGGCTGCCAATGTCATCAGGACCTGGACTTCTCCTTTGCTGATATTCAGGCAGTTCCTGCAGTTGTTCTTGCTGGGAAACAGTATCCAAAAATTTGACCACATTGCTAATTTAAGAAAGGACTAAAACTGAGCTTGATTTAAGAGTCACTTTTTGGAGAGTTAAGTGAATGTAGTGCTCCAAAATGATCTGTGATATTATTTATGGCTTATAAAAAATTGCATTTATTTGAAAACATTAATGTATTACAAGATTTCCAAGATATATAGCTTGTGATTCTTCAAAACAGTATTTCCTTGACCTGGTAAATGATTGCTCTGAAGTTCCCACTTATCATTTGACAAATGTTCAGAGTATGTCAAGGAGTTACAATGCAAATTTTAAACCCAGTTTTGGAAATGATTACTTTTTCAGCCTGACATAATGAGAGGAAGGAGAAACAAACACTTTTAATAAACTGTTGGGATGATACATAAAATGTTTTTTCTAGGGTCATTGGACATTAATTTCCTATTACAAATATGTTAAGAGAATATTTTGTTCCACTTTCTTTGATCCTCCACCAGGAGACACCTTCAAAATGTTTTTGTAACTGTTTCCTTCTCTCTCCCCACCCTAACAGTGCATATGGGACAGCTACCACTAAACGTAAGTTATCAAAAATCTGGGCAAACTCAACCTGGAAAAGAAATGAGACTCAGTCTAGTGTCATTACTTTCACTGAAAGATTAGCCTCGCAGTCAAATTTTTAGCATCATTCCTTTCATTCATTCATTCACCCAACAAATATCTACATTTTACTTACTCTGTGCAATGTCACTGAGGGAGATAGAAAGGTGAAGCAGAGAAATTCTATCTGGTAAATATATAACTATATTAGGTAATGACTACCATTTATTTAGCACTTCCTATGTCAGGGATGATGACAAATCACTTTACATAACTTATCAAATATGTCCTATGAGACAGTTATTATTACCCACTATTTATAAATGAGGTAGATAAAAGTCAGGGGATGAGAAATTCATCCAAGTTTTGAGAAGTAGTTCAGTAGTAGATCCTTAGTTCAAAATCCATTCTATCTTTGCAAATCCTGTGGTCTTAACCTCCCAGACAAGATCAAACAATTTAATCGCCATAAGAAGAATATAAAGGGCATGGAATATGGGGATTAATTACATCCTGTAGGTGATTGCAGAAGACTTTGTAAAAGGAGAAGTATTTAACCTAGGTTGTGAAGACTGAAAAGGAATTGAACATATGCTCCCTCTCATCCAGGCAGAGAGGAAAACCAGAGCAAAGCATGGGAAAGCATGGAATACATGTAGGGATAGGGAGTGGCTCAGTGTGGCTGGGTGTAGAAGTCAGTATTATAAGTACCGGTGAGCAAAGCTAGAACTGTCATTTGGTGCCAGATCACAGAGAGCCTTAAGTACAAACTATGGAATTTGCTATGGAGGAAGTAATGAAGAACTAGTGTCAAGCAATTGGTCAAGGCTCGATGGGAAATAGCACGTACCTCTGTCAATGACAGTAGAGTTCTGTTACAAGCGACCAATATTCAAATTAATTACAAGCATTAAATATTTTATTGAAAAATTAATAAGGGCTTTTTTTGAAATAAATATTTTAATTAGTTTCAGCTGTACAGCACAGTGCAATAGTTATACTTTTACCCCTGAAAGCGACAACCCCTCTCTCCCAATCTGCCGCCCAACTCCCCCCGCATGTTATACATATCTATTACAATTCCCTTGACTCCACTCCCACACTATACTCCACGTCCCATGAGTATATATATATATATATATATATATATATATATATTCAATTATAGTTGACATACAATATTATACAACATCAACTTCAGGTGTACAGTGCAGTGATCAAGCCTCTACCCCATCCATGAAGTGGTCTCCCTAACAGACATGTGACCATCCGACACCCTACAAAATATTTACAACATTATTAATTATATTCCTCGAACCAAAGGGGAAGGGATTAGACAGCATAAATAGGTAACTACAATATTGCCACAGGAATAAAAGCTTTTAAATAATTAGCATCACACATACTGAAATATAAGATAGGATAAAAAAAGTTGTATTCAAAATAAGTCTCTATAGTTTCCAAAGCATACCATCTCTTCTCTTTATTTTGAACAACAACTAATGTGTTTTGGCAAATTTACAGGATTGTGAATCAGAGAATACAAAAACACCTGCCCTCCAGGAGTACACAGTCCAGTTGGGGAGGGTGATAGACAGCATTATTGTTCATAATATTTGCTGTCCCTGTCTCCCATGGGAGTATAATACATATCAACTTATGACTTACTTTAGTTAAGGAAATACAGGCAGAAGCATTAAAGCCATATATGTATATGCTCATTTTATGTGGAATTGGGGGGGGGGAACAAACTGATACAGAGATCAGAGTGGTGGTTGCCAGGGTTTAGATGGAATGAGTGAAGGTGGTCAAAAACTATAAACTACCAGTTATAAAATAAATAAGTCCTGGGGTTCTAATGTACAGCATTGTGACTAGTTAATAGTACTTTATATTTGAAAGTTGCTAAGAGATTAGATCTTAAAAGTTCCCATCACAAGAAAAATAAATATGTAATTATGTGTGATGATAGATGTTAACTAGACTTATTGTGGTAATTTATACATATATAACATCATTATATTGTATACCCAGAACCAATATAATATCATATGTCAGTTATATCTCAATAAAAAGTCAGATGTATACTTTGCCATTATTTCCCTTTTTCCTCTGCAATGAGCCCAGCAATATCAGAGAGAAATGGAGGTTGCTATCCATTAACCTGGGTTCTAACAAGGAGCAGAGCCATGGTAAACTCATGATGGAAATGTAACATGAGCAAGTTGTCGACATTTGTTGTTGTAAGCCAGTAAGATATTGAGGTTATTTGTTACTATCGTATAACCTAATGTAAGCTGACTTATACAACAATCTAAGAAGAGAACATAATAACCACAATAGTAGGTGAGGTCCATAAAAGAAATATGGGATTTCCAGAAAAGAAGTGATCATTTATGCCTAGATCACATCAGTAGCATCCTAGCCAAAAAATGTTCTCCTTTTCAGTGGCTTTTTGTTTTGCTTTGCTTGGCTTTGCTTTAGATTTAGCACTAAGCAAAATGAAGAACTGATAACTAATAAGCTGACCTCAGCAGACCAACTATCCCTCATTCCCTCCTTTACACTTGACCCTACACACTTTAAAGTTCTGTCATCAAGAACCAGATGAAGTACTGCCAGACAGTGAGTAAGGTACTTAATTCATTCAACACAGACTTCTTGAGCATCTACCATGTGGAGGTTACATGAGCTCCAGAGACTCAAAAATGGAAGAAGAGTTCCTGAAGGTGCTCAACATCTGGTGAAAGCTCAGACCAGAGCCACTCAAATACAATCGAGTCACCTGGGTACTCTGGTCTACCACAGAGGAACATGAAGCATAAAAGAGAGATGTTCTGTATGGACCTGGTCATGGGAGGGTGCACAAGTGGTATCAGGAAACATTTTCTGGATGAAGTGAGACCTTAACTAAATGTTGAAGGGATAAAACAAGTTAACCAGACAAAGGGAAGTAAGGGACTATCACTTGCAAAAGCACAGAGCAGTGAGACAGTTTGGCTTCCAGAGAGCTGCACTATTTGGACAGAGAGAGTGAGACAGAAGGAGGAGCAATAGAGAAGGAAGGGTTAGATCAAGAAAGGCCTTGTAAGCCACACAAAGAAGTCTGAATTTTATCCTAAAGGCAATCAGGTGCAACTGAAAACTTTTAAACTGGGGTGTGGCATGATCAGATTTGCATTTTGGAAGGATTCCCCTGGAAGCTTTAGGAATGAGAAATCTGGAATCAGGAAAGCTAGTTAGAAAGCTCTTGCTATAATGTAGATGAGAAATTGTGAGGGTCTGAACTGAGACAGAACCTGTTTCCCGCTCTGATATATAGGAGAAATAGAGCTTCTCAAAGACATTTAAGAAGGGAATTAGGTCATAGCTAGTGAACTGCAAAGCCAGCAAGGAAGCACTGAAGCTCTTCTGATTTCACTCTGCCTCATTGAAGAGCTTTGAATTTTCTGCTTTCATATTGTATCTTTTGTAATTAGTTCCAAACTCATAACTTGATTAGTTGTAAAATTACTCTCCTACTCTTTTCTTTTTCTTAAGCCCCCTTCTCCATTCACACAGGCATGCAAATATGTTCCTAACAAATGTGTTCATTCATTTATTCATTCATTCATTCATTCATCCCACAAATGTTCATTGAGTACCCATTATGTAGCTGTCATGGTGCTAGGTATAGGGTACATAAAAAGAACAAAACAAAGTCCTTGCTTTATAGAACTGGCAGCCTGCTGGGGAAACACATGATAAATATATAAACAAATAAATAATCACAAATGTAAATCTCTATGAATAAACAGCAACAGAATGCTGAGCTCTAGAAGAGCAGCTGTGCATATATACTCATAAAAAGGGGGCAAATATATGGTGATGGAAGAAGGAACTGACGCTGGGTGGTGAACACATAATGCAATATATAGATGATGTGTTATAGAATTGTATACTTGAAACCTATGTAGTTTTGTTGACCATTGTCACCCCAATAAATTTTAAGAAGAAATGTCCTAGATGGTTCATCCAAGAAGTTAATCAGTTGAGATGGGAGAATTAATATATTTACATTGCATTTTTATCAGAATCATTCTAGAAAAGAAGTATTGGTACATCTAGTCTGGTGTTGTTACCCCCAAAACACTGGCATTTAAAATATTGGGTTGTCGGAAAAGTCATAACGCATTTTTGCAATGAAAAACAGAAAAAATGTCATAACTTTCCTGACAAGCCAATACAAGGTCATAATCTCCAAACAAGATGCAAGGCCCCCAACTGCAGGAGTGGGGAGTGATAGGTTGGGAATGGGGAACTTTAGCCTTCATGGAAATGTGTTCTCAATCTCTAGACTTAGTGAGGCCTAAGCTCTAGCGGATCTCTGGAGAGGCTCACTGGAGCATTTCAGTATTGATCAGCACCTCAAGGCAGCCTTGCATGAGGCCATGGTGAGGCTGGATCTCATATACTTGATGCTCTTAATGCTGAGTTCTAAAGTTGAATTGACTTGCACAATCACAGCTCATTTGCACGAAGTGGAACAAAAATCCTTATTAATGCTTTCTTTTTAAAATATTACCAGTTAAAGAATATTAAGTTCTGCATTAGTTAAAAGTTTCCCTTGTTGATAGCTCAAAGACTGAAATCCCCAGGTAACTCATGGCGCTTCCATGCCACCCTTTCATCTGTCATCATTTCCCCAGACCCATTAATTTGATAAAAAGAGATTTGATTAAGTGCAAGATTTATGAGATTCCACATTGATACAAACTGTAATTCAATACAAACCCATTCTAGATAAAGGGCTAAAATATTAACCAAGTTCTCTATTCCTTTATCTACAACTCTATACACACACACACACACACACACACACACACACACACACACACACACACACCCAACACACACACTGACACACACACACATACCAATACTGTTTGGTAACTTGTCATTCAGAAAGACTAATAACAACTATTCACTTTGAGCATTTGGTAGATATAATGGGACAGTACTTTAGAAGTGATCAACAATCACTTCCTGTATGTTTCTTAATCAAAAATGCATTTCCTATTGACTAACCCCAGTAAAAGGTTATCATCTACTTCAGTCTGTATTTATATCATGACTAACAAGAGATTCTTTTCTCTCCCATCCTTAGCAATGCAGAATTACTATTTTTCCCAAGACCTCTTTGGGTTCTTTGACCAGAAAAGGCATTTAGCTATGTCATCCATGATGTATTGCACATTTAATTGCACTATGCAGCTATTCAAAAAGCATTCAGAAGTAATCATTTAGCATTAATATCCCAGGGCAATCCAAGGTCACAGTACATTAAAACCTAATTCACAGTGGTTCAAGAAAGCATTTTTCATATATGGAGTAACATAATTTTTTATGATAAAAATGATAGTGGTATTACAGAATGATGAGATACAAGATATTCTGAATATCCATCATTGGACCCAGTATACAAATGGCAAATTCAGTCCTTTGTTCTTCTCGTAATTTAACACACTGCTAATCTGTATTAAACATTGGTGACCATGTTAAGCTTTATATGACTGACCGTGTTTTAAGGAATAACAGCACCTTATTTATTATCGCAGATAACCCAAGTATTTAATAATTATTGTGATAATTTCACTCAAATTTTATTAGCTCTTATTTTCTATGGTCATTCTAACATCTAAAAGTATAACATCTGCACGAGTAACTAAAGGCTTTTTAGTAAAATATTATACACACACATCTGTGTGTGTGTGTGTCACTATGTGTGTATGCATGTCCTATCAACTTCCTTCCAGACAATGCTGTGGAAGATAAAGTTATAATAACTTGCATCAAGCATCTATCATGCTAAAATAATAATGTCCTGAGGCAACATGCCCTCTATACAATGTAGAATGGGCAGGCTCCATCCTCCAGAACCTATCTCTCACACCATACCATTAGCAGTGCTGTATCACAAACTGCTCCAATTCAGCAGAGAAATACCAAAAATTATTTCAGCATCTCATAGGTAATATTGTCATTTGTTAATACGCTAAACTCTTCATTCAAAGATACCAGGTTACTTTGTCAACCCACTGGGGTTTTTTATGGTTTTTTTGTTCGTATTTCTTTATATTTCACATCCCAAGATCTATCTTCCAAACCAGACTATATAGATTGGACAGGGCCAAATAATCTATTCAGATGATCATGCAAAAGTATCAATAAGTATTATCATAACCTTATGTTAGGGCACTGCTCTAGGTGCTTGGCATGAGTTGGGGTTGGACATACCTGTAATAGAGGCAAAATATTGAATCATCACACACAAATAACATATAAGATTTAGGCAGTGATAACAGATAACTGGAACAGGCATAATATAACTAATGGTCAAAGAACAATGCATATGTTCAAGTGCTGAGTTTAGAAGCAAAAATATCACTGGTCTGCACCTATCCTTTCCCTCAGCCTTCAGGACAGCCATGCTGTAGCTCTTGGAACATGTGTTCATGGTTCAGCACTTAAGCTGCCTTTCTGCAGACCCCTAAGATGTTCTTTCCCCAGCATTGTAAGGGAAAGAGAGAGTCCTAAGTATCTTATGAAATAAGAGTAATATGTGGGATCTGGGAAATTATTCAAGGGGGGCGTCATTTAAACTATTAGAAATCTCTATTTTTCAAAAAATTTTAACACCAAATTACACTTTTGGGTGAATTAGAGAAACCAGTCATTCTGATTATAAGTACTTCTAAATAGGAAGCTCTCTGCATTCATGCAATTGACTATCACAGTTCCTAGATATAGTTCATAAATTCACAGGCCAAAAAAACCTAGGGAATTCTTCAGACACATAAACAAGGTCCTTTGGCCTCTCAGCCTCTTGCTGATGAAGAATGAAGCATTTCTCCTTCCCTCCCAGTCTTCCTTTCTTTCTTTCTCCCTATTCTCTATCCTTAACCAAATTTCCTATAATGCAAGGTTTTGAGGGCTAGAAATATTATACCAAATTCAAATAGGAAGAAGTTAGAAGAAGTAGAAGAAAATATGGCTTATAACCTAAAATATTTCAAAGGAGTCAATGCTACATTAAATTAATCTCCTACATTGTTTCCAAGTAGCCAGCTTGGGAAACCAGTAAGATTGACTTGGGAAAACCAGTAAGATTGACTGATAGAGTCATATAAATGTAAAATTAGTATTGATTGGAGTCTACATTTTGCCATTTCTCATTTGAAGAGTGTACATACCCTAGCCTTTCCCACCATCCTGTCAACCACCAGTCTTAGACAAATCTTATAGGCTCAGATGTATATTGGCCATTCTCATGAATAGAGCAAAAGAAGTAGGACTACCTAATAAAATAAGTTTCTTCTCTTTTTTCTTGCAATATATTTTTTTTATTTATTTATATTTTATTAAATTTATTAGGGTGACAATGGTTAGCAAAATTACATAGATTTCACAAGTACATTTCTATAATTATTTATGGTGGCCAAGACTTGGAAACAACCAAAGTGTCCTTCAATAGATGATTGGATAAAAAAGGTGTGGTATATGTACACAGTGGAATACTATTCTGACATAAGGAAAGATGCAATAGTGCCTTTTGCAACAACATGGATGACTCTTGAGATTATTTGCTAAGCAAAATAAATCAGAAAAAGTCGAGAACCATATGACTTCACTAATATGTGGGGTATAAAACTGAAAGAAACAAAGGAACAAGATAAACAAACAAAACAAAAACTCATAGACACAGACAACAGTTAATGGTTATAAGTTCCTTCTGAAATGAAGTATCTCTTCTATAATATAATTTCCTTAGGCACATTTATAGTTATCCTCACCCCTATCAACAGCATTATCATAATCAGCATTTCCATATGATGCAGAGAGCTGAGGGATGAAAGCTGGATAAAAGTGCCAATCCTGAGTTCTAGCTTGCTATCCAGCTACCTGATAGTATACAAGTCATTTAAAAACTCCAAGCTTTATTTTCATAATCTCTAAGATGAAAGTGTTGGATAAGCTATCTTGACTCCCTTCTAGATTTAATTTTCTATACTTTTTATTCTGATTTAAAACATTATCCTTAGACAAAATTTACCAACTTGGAGGGAGCTGATCATGGTAAAATTGATCTTGACACTAACTTTTAAAGGATAAAATAATATTGTTAATCTTACCTGAAAGATGAAGAAACTAGAGTTCTAAATGGTTAAATCACTTGCCCAAGGTCAGTAAATTTATGAGTGGTGGGGTTAGTAATCAAATTCTGATATAGTTGAAACAGAGCCTGTGGGATCGGATCTGAATTTTTAGTTTGGATCTTGCTGTATTAATCTTGCTTTATGACCTGAGGCAAGTTGCTTAAGCTCACTGAGCACTGATTTTCTCATTAATACAAATGGGAATAATGTATCACCTATATCGCAGGATTGCTATGACTTAACAAGTGAAAAATACCTAGTTAGTGCTTGACACATAGTAGGGGTGCATAAAGTGTTAGGTTGTTTTTTTTTTTTTTACTTAGCTACACCATGTTGCCAATGGTATGCCAAAGGGAATGTGTTTGGTCTAACACTGTGTAGTTGGTTAGCAGCCATTGTTTATTGTAGTGTCCGGTTGACTGGGATTTAATCTCTGTGTCCTACTGCCCTCTTCTGGATATCAAATGTAAGATCTGCTTGTGAATTCAGCTTTTTGGTCCTATTAAAATTAAGCAAATTCTGGACATGACTTAATAATGTCTACTCCAGAGATGCAATGGAAGCAATTACTGGATGCAACAAGTGTACAATTACAACAGAACCAGGAACTAGAAATGATAAAGTGATTATTAACTACAATATTTTGTAGGTCTGAGCTATGATGAAGTTGTTTAAAATATAGTTTCTTTCATGTGTGTGCCAGATAGTCTAACTCTGTTTGACAGTACCAAGTTAGTCACAAACACTAACCAAATATATGGATAAACAGATATGAGTAATCCAAAAAAATACTTTGAGTTGGACTTTTAGATTACTAACCTATCTGAGGTTAGTAATACCTCCTAGACTATTTGTTCAGCCATTTAGTTTTAGAGCATATTTTTCTTCAAGATTTTAAACCTTTAACTGTATTTATTCACAGGAACATAATCCACTTGTAGCTAATTCATTTATACTTTTTGTAATGAACTGCTGTTTTATTTTAAGTTGACGTTCAAAAATCCAAAGACATACTTATGAGTGTTCAGATGTTTAGAAATTTCCTAGGTAAACATGGTGAAATGTATCAAATAAAATACAAAAAAGAAGTACAAGTAGTAGGCATATCAAAGGATAATTTACAGAGATTTGAAATATTGGAGAGTAACAATTATTTCAGGCAAAGTGAAATTCAAATTTCTACCTAAAAAATTAACTGAAAATAAATAATCTGTTGTGATACCTGATGATTTATCAAAGGTATAAGTATATGGTTGATCCAAATTTTATTTTTAAGACAAATGTAGAAACAACTAGAGAATAGAGGGCTTTTGAACCCTTAAGATTAATTTTTATTCAACATCATTACAACTTTAGGAAAAAATTAATAATTCTTGACTTGGAATAGATGGATGAGTAAGTGGGAGGTTGGGTGGATGGATGGTTCAACAGAAAAAATTGCTTCCATAATCCATACATTCCAAATAAATCACTTTTTCTATAACTTCAAATATTCATTTTATGATCAATACCATCTAAATGAAGATACACATTGCTTTAAAATGCAAAATATTGATAGAACAAAAATTTTGTCCAATTACATTTGAAATATGCTAAAGAGAAATTATAAACATTATGAAAATAAATCCTTCTGTAAAGTGAAAATAATTTTGTGTTACTGATCATAACCTCATGTATGTTTTATTAATCTCCAATATCATACATTGAATGTGTTAAAGGGCAATTTGCAAAGCAGTATTATATATTAGAAAACACTAAGAACTACCCTTTTTAGACTTGAGGTTCACAGGTGAGAAATAATATTTTCAACATTACCTAGCAAAAGAGAGATGGAGCAAGAGCTAATCCCAGGACTACAAGATACTAGACATCTGCTATGTCTCCTGCAGAAGTACATGCACACTTTCAAGCACCTACACGTGTGCATTCACACACACATGAACAATTCAGATGCTCCTGTACCCATTCAGCAAATACTAATGGCCTATAATTAAAACCCAGTTAAAAAATTATCTTCTTAACAAACTCCCAACATGCCCCAACAGAATGAATGGCCTTTTCTCTGTTCTCCTACCATTCATTCATTTTTCTATTATTCTTTTCTTACATCATGTTATAATTATTAGTTGTATGTCCATCGCTTATCTAGACTATGAACACTGCAGAAGTATGGTCTCTATGTCTTATTAAGATTTTTATCCCCAGCACCTATCCTGATGCCTAGAACGTAGTAGATGCTTCAATAAATGTGGTTGCAAACATATTTAACTTGTTTGAAGTTCTCTGGTTGTTTTGTCTGTGTGTTAGACACTGAATATCTAAGTCAGCTGACTTATAAAACAGTTGTCTTCTTTAATAATTCAGTAGAAGTTGGGAGTTTTCAGTCCCAGATAGTATTCAGCAATAGACTAGGAAACAACTTGGTGGGAACTGAAACCTAAAATGGATATTTGAGGTTTCTTCCAAACATGGCCTCCTGTAACTTTAATGTGAGCTGCCTAACTTCTCTTGTTCTTACTTTGTGAGAACCTGCTGAGGCAATGACACTGGATTATTGAATACTTAAGTGTTTTGAAGTAATGGAGAAGCTAAAATGTACTAGTAAGGTGATCCTGGCCTTATAAATCACCCAGGAAACTTGGTTTTGCTCTCTCTCTCTCTCTCTCTCTCTCTCTCTCTCTCTCTCTCTCTCTCTCTCTCTCTCTCTCTCTCTGCATTTCCTAAATTCTAACATTGCTCATCATTTTCTACTTATGTTGACTCAGACTTTCTTTCACATTTTCCAGCTGTGGCTCATTCTCTCTCACTTACAAGTATGTTGGCATTCCCTAGTCAGATTCACCCTACCACCAGTTTTAATCCAGCTAACATAAACACTATTCTGTAACTGTGCTGGACACTTTACAACCCTTATGTCATTATGCTCCTAAGAGGTAAGTACACTATGGTTCCCATGTTAAAGGATCAAGAAACTAAAACTGAGAAACTTGCCCAATGTCTACTCCTAAAAAAAATAGCGGAGCTGCAATTTAACCTGTGGCCTTCCTTCTCCAGAGCACATGTTCTTAGCCACCAAGCCAGTGCTTATCAAACTTTACTGTGCAGAGAGATCATCTGGGGATCATGATTAAAACCACATGCTGATTCAGTCAATCTGGGTTGGTGCCTCAGATTCCACATTTCTAACAAGCTCCTAGAAGATGGATCTGCTGGCCTTCTGATTACTCTTTCAGTAGCAAATAGTAATACCATCTGCCCTTCCTAAAAGCTGCTTGCCTTCAGGCTTTGAATAACTAGTTCTTCTTGGCTCCACCCCAGATTCAGAGCCAATGAAGAAGATAATATGAGAGGATGGTGGGTGAGTTAACCATTTCTGGCACATGCTTTCTAGCCCATATTGATACCTATCCACTGGGCTAATGAGCACCATGAATGACTACACAGAGTGCCATGCAAGTATATACAGTCCACTAAAGTATGGAAAGATTGGGACTTCCAGTCAAGATGATGGAGTAGGTAAATACTATGCTTTCATCTTTTCATGACTACATCAAAATTATGACTAAACTGCAAAACAATCATGATTGAAAATCACCTGAAGTCTAGCTGAACAAAAGTCCTACAACTAAGGATATACAGAAGAA
The DNA here is from genome assembly GCF_001890085.2 of Hipposideros armiger. NCBI lineage: Eukaryota > Metazoa > Chordata > Mammalia > Chiroptera > Hipposideridae > Hipposideros > Hipposideros armiger. The sequence goes on from NW_017732122.1 coordinate 391,996, forward strand.
GTCACTTCGAGACTGGTAGGAGGGCAGAGACACAGAACAGGTTAGGCTAGTCCCACACCCACGTGTGGTGGTTAGGGAAAAAAAGGGAGATCTCAGATGCAGAGGTTCCCCAGAGGAGTGAGAGAGCCCAGTTCCATACCAGGCTCCCTGGCCCATGGTTCCAGTCCTGGGAAGAGAAATTCCCTCAACTTCTGATTGTAAACACCAGTGGAGATGGTGGCTGAGTGAGACAGAGGGCTGCTGGAGTCTCAGGCATTTGTCTTAAAGAGCCCACATGTAAATTTACTCGCTAATGGACTCACTTGCTCCGAGTTTCAGTGCTTGAACAGCAGCTGGAAAGGTGCCAGGGACACATGAGGAGAAACTGAATTGTCCGGCTTCACAATGAGGGCTGGAGGAGCAGCTTTCTCCTAGACAAAAGTACTGTTCCTTTGTTAAGCTCTCCTTGATCACAGTGTGAAGATTTAAGCAAGTGCCATATCTGAGTCTCCATCAATCTGGCTATCACTGTTTGACCCACCCTGGTGATTCCCTGAAGTCTCACTCCACCCAACTTTCAGGCCCAGTGGCTTTTCCATACAAATGGCCTGTCTTAGCTCATGATGTGGACTTTCCTAAAATCACTCAAAGGTTCACAACCCCCGAACAAATAGCATCTGACCTCAGCATGCCCTGTACCTATTGCTAAGCAGTCCCAAGCCTGGCATTAATGGCAACAGTCTCAGTTCACAGCTTAGCTTATCCCAGGCACCTTCAAGAGACAGCACAAAGGGCAACCATCTGCAGATCACTTTGTAGCTCATACCAAGAGTCCCCAGGCAGGGCACAGGAGGCAGCTGACCTTTGTCTGCAACAGAGATCACCCCCCTCCTCCGTCCCATTCCCCCTGCTCTCCACCAAGAAACACTAAGATCAACACACCTGGAGGCCAGTTTCACTCCACACCATAGCACCACCCCACTACTTCTACAAACGACACACCCAAAGTGAAGACTGGGCAGGCACCAGAGCCCTGCTCAAGTAAATTCACCTCTGTAGGGCCAGACCCTGCAAAACAGCTCCTTCACTGTAGTCATGGTGAGTCTTCACAGCCAATCAGCCTGAGGGTCAATCCCTCCCACTGATGTGTAAACAGCAATCAAGACTCAACTACAACAGGAGGGCTCACACAACTTACATAAGTAACACACCTGGATAAACTGGCTCAGGTGATCATAGAAACTACACCACCAGGCTCTACAAGACACCTACTACATAATGTCATTCTACCAAGATCAGAAGACACAGCAGCTTTACCTACTGCATAGAAACAAACACAGGGAGGCAGCCAAAATAAGGTGACAAAGAAGCATGTCCCACATGAAAGTTCAGAACAAGATTCAGACAAAAAAAAAGGATAATTTAAGGGGCATCTGGAACAACATCAAGCATACCAACATTTGCATCATAGGAGTGCCAGAGGGAGAAGAAAGGAAGCAAGGAATTGAAAACCTAGTTGAAGAAATAATGATGAAAAAATTTCCTGGCCAGCTGAGTGGCTCAGTTGGTTAAGAGCTCACTCAAGAGTGTGAGCTCTGAGCAACAGGGTCGCCAATTCAATTTTCGGCCTGAGCTGAGCTGCTGATGAGCTGCCAACAGGTGGCAGGATGGCTCAGCTAAAAAAAAAAAATTTAGACATACAAGCCCTGGAAGTGCAGAGTCTAAAACATGATGAGTCCAAAGAAGTCCATACCAAGACACATTATAATTAAAATCCTAAAGGTTAAAGACAAATAGAGAATCTTAAAAGCAGCAAGAGAAAGGAAGTTAGTTACCTGCGAGGGAGCTCCCATAAGACTGTCACATGATTTCTCAGAGAAACTTTGCAGGCCAGAAGGAATTGGCAAGAATATTCAAAGTGATGAAAAGCAAGGACCTACTACCAAGATTACTATAGCTAGCAAGGCTATAATTTATAATTGAGAGATAAAGAACTCCCCAGAGAATAAAAAGCTAAAGGAGTTCATCACCACCAAACTAGTATTACAAGAAGTGTTAAAGGGACTTCTTTAAAAAGAAAAAGAGGTTAAAAAAAAGCATAAGTATGAATAATAAAATAGCAATAGCTGTGTATCAATAATCACTTTAAATGTGATTTAAATATAATATTATGTAAATTTAAATTATATTAAATGCTCCTATCAAAAGGGTAGTTGAATGGATAAGAAAACAAAACCCATACATATGTACTCTACAAGAAATTCACTTCATATCAAACACATACAAACTAAAGGTAAAGGGATAAAAAAAAAATATGAGTTCTGACAATTAAGTTTGCGAACTCCTTGCAATGATGTTGCTAACCTTTATTGATATCAGAGGGACTATTCACTATAAATTTGTACCAGTTGGGCAAACAGTTAGCCAAGTTTACTATTTGGAACTGGTGAAAAAGCTGTGTGTAAAAGTTAGATGACCTGAACTATTTACCTACAATTCATGGCACTTGCATCATGACAATGCACCAGCTCACATGGCACTGTCTGTGAGGGAGTTTTTAGACAGTAAACAAATTACTGTATTGGAACACCCTCCCCAATCACCTGATCTGGCCCCCAATGACTTCTTTTTTTACACAAAGATAAAGGAAATATTGTAAGGAAGACATTTTGATAACATTCAGGACACCAAGGGTAATATGACAGCTCTGATGGCCAATCCAGTAAAAGAGTTCCAAAATTGCTTTGAAGAGTGGACTAGGCACTGGCATTGGTGCATAGCTTCCCAAGGGGAGTACTTCAAGGTGACTGTAGTGATATTCAGCAATGAGATATATAGCACTTTTTCTAGGATGAGTTTGTGAACTTAGTTGTCATGCCTTATATATCATGAAAATGGAAATGAAAGAAAAAGCTGGGCTAGAAACACTTATACCAGACAAAATCAATTTTAAAACAAAGGCAATACACAAAGAAGGACCCAGTAATTCTACTTCTGGGTATTTATCCAAAGAAAACCAAAACACTGCTCCAGAGGGACATGTGCATCCATGTTCATTACAGCATTATTACAATAGCCAAGATATAGAAGCAACCTAAGTGTCCTTAAATGGATGAATGGGTAAAGAAGAAGTGCTACATATATACAATAGAATATTACTTAGCCATAAAAATGAAATCTTGTCATTTTCAGCAACCTGGATGGACCTAGAGGGTATTGTGCTGACTGGAGTACATCAAACAGAGAAAGACAAATGCCATATGATTTCACTTACATGTGGAATCTAGAGAACAGGATACATAAATAATCAAAACAGAAACAAGTGCATAGATACAGAGAGCATTTTGGAGGTTGCCAGATGAGTGGGTTGGGGGGACAGGTGAAGCAGGGGAGGAAATTAAGAGGTATAAATTGGTGGTTACAAAAATAGTCATTCAAGTGTAGAGTATAGCATGGGAAATATAGTCAGGAGTATTGTAATAACTATGTATGGTGTTAGACGGATACCGCATTTATCAGGGTGATCACTTTGTAAGTTATATAAATGTCTAATCATTGTGTTGTACACCTGAAGCTAATATAATGCTGTATGACAACTGTAATTGAAAAAAAATATTTTTTAGGCCATTGTTCTCTAATGCCAGCGCTGCCTCTAGCTTACTGAACTCCAGCTAAAGGAGAAGAGGGGTAAGTAAGGAGGTCTCTATACCATGGCTCCTACTGTGCAGACTGCCTGCAATTTGACAGGTGGTAAATCACCCAGAAAGCAACTGGCTACAAAAGCTGCTCACAAAAGCAGGCCCTCTACTGGAGGGGTGAAGAAACCTCATCAATACAGGGCTGGTATGGTAGTGCTCCATGAAATTAGACATTATCAGAAGCCCACGAACTTCTTATTCTCAAACTTCCCTTTTAGCATCTGTGTGAGAAATTGCTCAGGACTTCAAAATGCATCTGGGCTTCCAGAGTGCAGCCACTGGTGCTTTGCAGGAGGCATGTGAAGCCAATTGGTTGGCCTTAGCGAAGACACCAACCTGTGTTCTATCCATGCCAATCATGTAACAATGTTGCCAAAAGACACCCAGCTAGCATGCCACATACATGGAGAATATGCTTAAGAATCCATTAAGACAGGAAACATTTCATTCTTTTTTTAAAAAAAATTTTCTCCTTCCTGTCATTGGTAGTTCTGAATGTTAGTTATTTTATTTCCACGGGGTCTAAAGGTACCTAAGTATATGATTGCAACTGGAAAAATAGGGACAGAAATCAGGTATTGGCAGTGTTTCCAGTTTCATTTGTGTGTGAATTTTTAATACAAATGTGGGGACAAAACAAAAGTTTCAGTGAACAAGTTTTAGCAGTTCAGCTTCATAATGATTATAAATAAGCATTAAAATTTTCTGGGAAATGCCAGCATTTAGATTTTTTTAAAAAAACAAATACATTTCTTGTTGATAGCAAGAAAAATTTTTTTTAAAGAATGGAAAGGCCATTTTTTTCTTTTTTATTTAATTAAAGTTTACTGGGGTGACAATTGTTAGCAAAGTTACATAGATATATACATAATCTATATATCACATTGTGTGTTCACCACCCATAATCAGTTCTCTTGGAAAGACCATCTTATAACTCATTCTCCTCTAACCTAAACCTACCAGAATTTTAATTTAACTGTCAAAAGCAGAAAACAAACAATTAATGCACTGATCATTTCACAATATATTATTCAAAATAGGTACTTTTTAAAGCACTTGATATGAAAATGTAACCTTTTAAAAAAGCTAAACAAGAATACCAACATGAAGGAAGCTCAGGACGAGCAAATTTAATACTTAATGTTCCACAATATAAAATCATTCCACTTGAATAACTTTTAATTCATTATAGTGCATATTCATCAGTTATGTCTGATTTATTAAATAAGTGCAGCAGCACTGGGTCCTGATATATAATACTGGTTGCCATGACATCCACACTTTACAAGAACATTTTAAGGATGATGACGATAGTAACAAGGTGATAAGTTTGACTTTTCATGGTTTTAATGATAAATGATAATACTGTTGCATTGTTCTGTCAAAAACACCTCAGATACAAGTAGAAGCATAAAGGTTTTATCTATATATATTTAGCTCCTTCCTCTATTTTAAAAATTTATTTTAAACAAGTTTTTTATTTTTCAATTACAGTTGACATACAATATTATATTAGTTTCAGATGTACAACACAGTGATTAGACATTTATATAACTTATGAAGTAATCACCCTGATAAATCTAGTACTCATCTGAGATCATACATAGTTATTACAACATTATTAACTACAGTCCTTATGCTATACTTTACATCCCCATGATTATTCTGTAACTACTAATTTGTACTTCTTAATCTCTTCACCTTTTCCACCCATTTTCCCCAACTTCCCTCCCATTTGGCAACCATCAAAATGTTCTCTGTATCTATAAGTTTGTTTCTGTTCTGTTTGTTTTTATTATTTTGTTCTTTAGATTCCACATATAAGTGAAATCATATGGCATTTGTCTTTTTCTGCTTGACCTACTCCACTCAGCACAATACCCTCTAGGTCCATCCAGGTTGTTGCAAATGTCAAGGTTTCATGCTTTTTTATGGCTGAGTAATATTCCATTGTGTATATGTACCACTTCTTTATCCATTCATCCATTGAAGGACACAAAGTTGCCTCCATATCTTGGCTATTGTAAATAATGCTGCAATGAATATATGGATGCACATGACCATTCAAAGCAGTGTTTTGGGTTTCTTCAGATAAATACCCAGAAGTAGAATTACTGGATCCTTCATTTTCCAGGCTTGGGGCATCTCAGCAAGAGGTAAGGGGCATGCCAAGGACAGATGTTGCTTCCTTGGGTTTATGAAACTGAGAGATTTTAGGACAGTCTGTGGCATGAGCCAAGACAGGCTATTTGTATGGATAAGCCACTGGAAGCGACTTGTGTGGGTCTGCAAGTTGGGTGAGACAGGGCCTCAGGGAATCACCAGGGCAGGGTTAATGGTGTTAGCCAGGTTGGTGGAGACTCAGATATGGCACCTGCCTAAGTCTTCACAGTGGGATGGGGGAGGGCTCAACAAAAGAACAATGGCCTCTGCTAGCACTTCTGTCTGGGAGAAAGCTGCCCCTCCAGCCTTTGCCCTAAAGTCAGCTTATTCAGTTTCTCCCTGCATGTCTCTGGCACCTTTCCAGCTGCTGCCCCAGTACTGGAGCTCAGAACAAGTGAGTCCATCAGTGAGTAAGTTCATGCACAAGCCCTTTAAGAGGAACACCTGAGACTCCAGCAGCCCTCATCTCACTCAGTCACATCTCTGCTGGTGTTCACAGCCAGAAGTTATGGGGACTTCTCATCCCAGCACTGGAACCCTGGGCTGGGTAGGCTGACATATGGCTGTGACCCCTCACACCTCAGTGGGGACCTTCAGAGCTGAGATATCCCTCTTTATTTTTAACTGCCACTTGTTGGTGTGGGATCAGCCATTGTGCACCTTCATCCCTCCTACCAGTCTTGATGTGTGATTTTTTTCCCACTGTATATCCTTAGTTGTAGGACCCCTGTTCAGCTAGGCTTCAGATGATTCTTGATGATGACTGTTCTGTAGTTTAGTTGTAATTTTGATATGGTTGTTAGAGAAGGCAAACACAGAATTTATCTACCTCACCATTTTGACTGGAAGCCCCCCAGATTCTTATTTTATTGGACATAGTTTAAAAGCAGCCAGAAGGCATTGTGTCACTTAAATACAAGATTGTGTGTGTGCATGTTTGTATATATGCATGTATACTTATACACTTGTATATTCATATATCACATTCCCATATATACATCTAATTGACTATTACATTTACCATTATATTCAATTAAAGAATGAATTTTGTGGGTGGGAAGAACAGATGAAGCACAGGGATTTTTCAGACAATGAAACTATTCTGTATACTGTAATAGTGGATACTTGACAAACATTTGCCAAAATCTATTGAATTACACAAAACAAAGAATGAAACTCAGTATAAACTATGGACTTGTTATTAATAATGTATAAATACATGAACTAATTTTGACAAGTATGCATCACTAATACAAGAAGTTAATAATAGGGGAACATTGAGGGGAGAGGGGGATTTCTGTGTGTGTGAATCTCTGTACTACCTGATCAATTTTTCTGTAAATTTAAAACTGTTCTAAATAATAAAATTTATTAGTTTTAAAAATACATACACACAAGAAATAAAGGTCATAAGTTAAGGGGCATGGTCCAGATATAAGTGATACTGCCAGGTAAGAAATTTTAAAATTGTGTAATAGAAAATATATGTCTTAAAAACTCTCCCCTTTTCATCTATCACTCTCCATCTCCTTTCTATATTTCCAACATGTAAATGCACGCATACATCGTGTCTTCATGTAGCCCTGGGCTTGACCAGAGTCTTCCACCATCCTCACCATTTCCTTACAAGACTCCATATTCTAACGTCAGCTTCCCCATCAATACCTACCCACCTTGTGTTCCACTTCCCCAGGGCTTTCTCACAGAGATGGTGCTAATGAGAAGAAGGAGGTATTCCAACAGCATTGTACTTAGCACTTGCATTAACTTTTGCCAGACAACACCATGCCCGAAGGCTTGACTTAGTCAAAGACACCTTGTCTTTAGCAGGCTGCCAAGAAGTTGGTGGAAAAATTTTCTGGGACCTAAAGAGCAGAGGAAGAGGCTGACAACTTTATCATTACATCAAGGTTTTATTAAGGGAACTTACATATAAGGCACATCTTAGGCCAGAGAGAGGCCATGTATATCCTCCACCCTGCGTGGCAGGCACCAAGGGGTTATATAGGATAGGACAGTATGGATAGGGGTACTGGGGCATGAGGTGTCCTAAATAAGGGGCATCATCTATCATACTTGCCCAGGGTGGTACAATGGGCTGTTCCAGGAACCAGCACAAACAAGCACACTGTTCTGCCCAGATCTAACTGGATCTAGCACAATGGTCTCAGTCACATTATGAAATAGTTTTTCCTTTACACAGAAGAAAATTTAATGGCATGAAAAGTACGTTTCAGATTTCTAGAACGAACCTGGAGAGGGAATATTTTGAGACATGTGAGCCATTTGATAGCTTTAAACCCACCACAACTACCTCAGGAGCTGCTCTCTCTGCCTTTCAGTAAAACAAAGAAAAGGATGGAAGGTTTACATTATGTGCCAAGTCTGGAGCATGCCAGTGAAGATTGTCACCTGAAGAGAAGACAGCCACTTTATATGTGTTTATTTCATTATGGCTGTACTGTCATTATCATTGTCAGTCCTCTGCAAGTTTTGCAAAACTATCACATGTTCCTAGAGGCAGTTCCAGGTTTGGTCTCTGCTCAAGAATAGTTACTGGAGTTGGGGAGCCAGAAGTGGAAGTGGGTTTGGTGCTAAGAAGAAAAAGTAAGGAAATAAATTGTAGCACCTCACAAGTTAATGAATTGCTTAATATACTTCCTGAAATGTCTCCCTACCCATAAAAAAAATCCTTCTCGGGTATTTTCTGTATGTCCTCACTTTCTTTCTCCTTGAGTATACCCATTGAGTGTCTCTGTGCTTTATAGGTAGCATTGGACCCAGGTTGCACAGTACTCTTCTATTCCACATCAGCAAGGAGCCTGGGGACTGCAATCCCTGAAATTATCTCCTGTCTACAATTATTGTTATAAATGTTCCTCTGGAAGTCACGAGTTGCTGTCTGGTCTTTTGTTTTATTTGAGAACATTTTTGGCTTGTGTTCTGTTAAAAGCAAGGCAGACAGAGAGCATAGTAAATGAAAAGATATTTCCTGCCAGCTTCTCAGTGAGATTTACTTTTCAGTAAATAAAGTACCTCTGGGAATAAACTGCTCATCCTTGGAGATGCATTATTATAGTTCCTATTATATCTGTCAATTCAAAAAAAAGAGACAATTTGCTAAGTATCCTGCTTCCCTGGAAATTAATTCTTATATGAACTGCTTCAACCACTGTGTCCTTTTATGTCCTTGATCAAATGTAGACTCTTGGCCTTCTCTTCAGAGACACCCACCACTTCAGCTCCTCTCTCAGAGGTTCTTTCAACCTCTTGACAATCTGTTCGGTGGCCAGCCCATCAGCCTCTTTCTGGCTTTTCTGGCTATGCATGTGACATCCTCAAACTCATTGAAAACACCAACTGTCTCATCCATTAACTGACCCCATTCTAGAATGAAACAAAAGTGTTTATTCTTTTCTGAAACACCCCACTAGCTCCATGTTGACTGCCTAAATAGCAAAAAGATTATTGTCCATTTTTTATTATTGGAATAGCCTTCTTTATTAAAAATGAACTAACAAGGAGATCTACTTGAACTATGAATTCCTACTTGCCCTAGTCCTGCCCACCAGCAAGTACTGATGTCAGCATATTTAGCTTTCCCTGATGCCCAGTGGTGGGGGTGTCAAGCAAACATCTTTGTTTTTCTGGGTTCTTAACTTTTGAGGGCAGACATGAGCAGCCAGAGGAGAATCAGAACCCCTGATCAGCTTTATTGCTTTGAAAGCTGGATTGGAGAATGTCAGAAGGCTTCTGTCCTCCCTCCCTGAAAACAAGGTTCTAACTGCCCCTGACTTAAGCAGCCAAATGGAGAAGCTGGAACCCAGCAAACAGAAACCTGGTAGAGCCTGTTAGAAATCTGTGCTTCTTGGTCTTTTTCCCACTGGTGACTGGAAGCACAGGCTTCCATAATGCATGGTCTCAGCCAGGTCCAGCAGATCAAAGCGCACACACACACACACACACACACACACACACACACACACACACACAGAGTGGGGGAAAGACAGAAGCCAACTGCTTCATTCATAAATTGTTCCCATTTTAAAAGTAATGCTATGGTAACAAACAATGTCCAAATCTCAGGGGTTTACAATCACCCAGGTTTACTTCTTGATCATGTATTTTACATGGTCATGTTTGGTCAGTTGAAACTCAGTTACACATTATCTTCACTCCAGATCCAGGCTAATTCACCTAGAACATTGCAAGTCAGATGACATAGGGAAAAGAAACATAGCAAATCTCACCCTGGTGTTTAAAGCTGCTGTTCAGCAGTGATCCATTTCACTCTGTGTAGTAAAGAATTTGTTTCTGTCCAAAGAGAGTTTGACGTTTGATGCTGGCTTCTAGGAGGTAATCTATGTCCTACCTGAGAGGAATGTCTTTATTTAGGGCAAAGGCTGGCCACACAACCCTTGGGAAGGGGCCAGCCATATTCAGTTGTCTTACAGTGGAGGCTAGCTATGTCATAAAGAAAACCATGTGACTTAGTATAGGTACTTTGTGTCAGCCACATGAGAAATCAATCAATCAATCATGCTTATGTAATAGAGCCCCAATAAAATTACTGAACTCAAAGCTCAGGTGAACTTCTCTGGTTGACAATACTCCATGTATATTGTTTCACATTGATTCTGGGAGGATGACACATCCTAAGCACAATGAAAACTTTGCATTTGGAACCCTACCAGACTCTGCTCTATGCACATCTTCCTTTTGCTGACTTTTCACCTGTATATTTTTTCTGTAATAAACTGTAACCATGAATACAATAGCTTTCAGTAAGTTCTTTGAGTCTTTTTAGCAAATATCAAACCTGAGGGTTTAGGGAACCCCTGAATTTGCATTAGGTGTCAGAAGTAATGGTGGTCTTATGTAGGTAGACTCTTCCCCTAACTTTGCAGTTGAACACTAATTCTTTGCTGTTGGCATCAGACGTTTTAAGCAGAACTAGCAGTATGGAGGACTGTGTCCTCAAACTTTTCAGTTTGGCTAACTCTGAGTAACTTCCATTCCCATTACCTTAGTCAAATCAAATCCTAGATCACACTGAATTCATTGAGAAAGGGATGTATAATCCTCTCAGATGGGTCATCACAGGGAATGTAAGTATAAGGAAGAGCTGTAAAGGCTTTGAACAATAATAAGATCTACCACAGTAGTTCAGGCAAAGAATTATAAAGACTTGAACTGAAGTGGCATCACAGTGATGGTGAGGAAAGACTAGATATAACAGAACAAAACCAATATTAAGATCTGATGGCTGATTAGATGTGAGAGTAATGAAATTTTAAAAAGCAAGAATTACTTCCACATTTGTAGTAGTTGGTGATATTCACTGAGAGAAACAGAATTGGATATTAAAGCCTTCATATTGAACATGTTAGTTTTAAGGATCGTTCAAGAAGAGGTGTTTGGTTAGATTATATTGATCTAGAAGTCAACAAAGAAATGACTCCTAGAGACAGAGATTTAGAATTCATCTTCCTATAGGGAGCAATTGAATGAATAAGACCACTAACAGTATCTAGAACATAAAATGGGGAGGGCTGAGGATGAGATCCCAGCGCAATGTTTTCCAGCCTTTTTCATATCAGGACACATGGATATTTGTGCAGCCCACTGGGGTAAACAGACAAGGCAGCTCAAGTCTGCAGGCAACCAGCCCAGGGGCTGTGGCCACAGCAAGGACTTATAATTTCATGATGATTGGGAAGCTCATTTCTATAGAATAAACACATTTAGGCAATTAGGAGAAAACTGAGGAGTAGCCACAAAGGAAGGAAATCAGAACAGGTGCCATCATCAAGGCCAAAAGAGGAAATAATTGTTAAAAATAATTTCAGAGAAGTTTCTCAAAAGGAAAACTAAAGGTATGAGCCAATTTTGTCAAAAAGTAAGTCACCAATGAGCTGAAAGAAAAAGGTTTTGTGGAGACGTGGTGTGGAATCATGATTTTAGGTGGATGAGGAATAAAAGTAATAGAAAAAGGATAGAGCATGAGTAAAGATAACTCTAGATCAGGGATATGAAGGCGAAGAAAGATATTGGTAATAGCTAGAGTTTGCCATCAGGTTTAGGGGGAGTTGTTGTTGTTGATGTTGTTGTTGTTGTTGTTATTGTTGTTGTTGTTGTTGTTGTTGTTATGGTCCTCTTAACTGAGTTTATTTCTGAGAAGTGTAATTTTTAAAAAATGTTATAGAGCCCTTAGAAGGAGCTGTTTTTAGATGAGCAAGACCTGAGCCTTTCTAAAAGCTGAAGACAAAGAACCAATGGAATAGGAGAAGTTTACAATGAAAAGAAGGGGCAGTGATTTATAAACAAGGACATTCACAGGATGGGACCCAGGTCCCAGAGTGACAGCAGGAAAGACAAATCTTACCTTGAGGAATAAAGGAAGGAGAATTCAAGACACCAGAATGGCTGAAGAGAGTCAGAAGGTAGAAATTATCATAAAATGGGGTAAGTAGGGTATCAGGGAGACATGTCATGTAGACTCTACTGGAGAGCCATGTGGGTTAATGTAAGGATTTTGGATTCTGCTCTGAGATGGCACCTTTGGAAGGTTTTGAACAGTCGAATGACAGGATCTTATCTGATATCTCCCAAAGGGATTTAAAATTATCAATCTGAATGTTGTGATCATAATGGACCATCAGAAACAAGGGTAAAAGCAGGGAGATCAGTTAGGAGATTGATGATTTGATCTAGACAAGAGATGCTGGTGAGTCAAAATAACACAGTGGAATTGGTTTTGTTGTTTTTTTTTAAATAGTGTTCGGATTCTGAATTTATTTTGAAAAAGGAAACAACAGGATTTGTGCTGAAAGATCACTTCTACCTTACTCACCATGGAATTCTCAATGCCTAGATAAGTAAATGATCCATCAAATCAGGTACCTCTCTAGAATTTTGCATGAGATCAATTAGTCAGCCTTACCCAGTCATGTTGTCTTTCTGAAATTCCCAGCAACTTTAGTTCATTTCTGGCATTCTGCCATCTCCCTTATATTTTCTTTAATTTCTCTTGACAGCAAATCTGAGAAAACATCTAAACATCTACAAGTTTACATGTCTACAAGAAAACATTTGTAGATTTGATTCCTCTGCATTGCCAAGAATTAAATTCCTTTTAAATAGAATTGATTTCTTTCTATTTTCCTTATTTATCTTGAATTTTTGTTACTTCTTAATGGTATTTTTTACTTTTTCTGCTTGTACTGAAATGGTAACCATCTGCAACATGGTCTGTATTAATGTGACTTTACTATTCACCTATTTGCATTAATATGATTTTAATATTCCATGAAAATTTTTCCAGGATGTTTTCCAAGAAAATGAAGTTGCATTATTTTTATTTCAGGAACATTTGGAAAATTCATTTCTCCAAACAATGAACAACTGTACTATTCTCATCAGAGTTAATAGTCCCTTCTCCAGACAATAGGCCTCCCAACCACACTCACTGCACAACTGTTTATCTTTCAAAATCTATCTTGCCATCAATCCTGAACAATTATATCATGAACTTTGCCAAGTCCCAATCAGGCCTTCATATTGAAAAATCTGTCTTAAACCCGAACCCTAAAAACCTCAAAATACCCTATTCTTACCAGCTTTCCTCTAAATAGTTGTTTCCCTCATTGCTTTGTTTCATCAAAGGTATCCCATCAGAAAATTTGACAGTTGATGTATTTTTATTATTTTTTACAGACTATAGAAGTCAAATAGGACTATAATAATTTCAATTTCCATCTATCATTTTAACATTAAACCCTCCAGTAATGGGCCTATTTATTCTACCTTTGTCTCAAACATAGAAGAGAATCTTTTTTGTTTTCTTAGGCACTTTTCTCCCCAAATCTTAGTGCATTTGTGGCTATTAAATCTCCACACATTGTTTTATCTTTCACCTCTAAGCCTCTTTACCTTCCTCACCTTCCAATCAAAGAGAATACTGCCTGCATCATAGAAAAATGGGGAGATGTGGCAAGATAATGTTTGTGAATCCATTTTGCTGTGTAATATTAAGGACTGAGTCCTCCTTCACTTTCCCAAAGCTCTTTGTATTTATCTCTATGCTAGTACCTACATGTGGCTCTGTTTCTTTCACTATAAACCTTGAAAAAAGTAAGTGTTGCTATCTTTTCAAAACTTTGTACAGTCCATGATCCAGAGTTGGTTCTCTACAATACGGGGTGGAAAGGAATGAGGCCAAGCATGGTAAGATGTGGCAGGCAGACTAAAGAACAGACAGACAAATGTTCAACAAGCCCTGACTAAAGTTGGAGACTTGAAAACAAGTGGGCAGGTGCAGAACCAAGGTTAGAAGCAAAAGTTCAAATCTTCACATGGAGATAAGTGGCACTACAGTCATACACCACATAAGGATGTTTCAGTCAACATCAGACAACATATACATAGGTGGTTCCATAAGATTATTATGGAGCTGAAAAATTCCTATCACCTAGTATTGTACTGTTACGGTGACCTAGTGCAATACATTTCTTACATGTTGGTGGTGACACTAGTGTAAACAAACCTACTGTCCTGCCAGTGATATAAAAGCATAGCACACACGATTATGTACAGTACATAATACCTGATAATGATAATAAACAACTATGTTCTTGGTTTATGTATTTACTATAATACACTTTTTAGTATTTTAGAGTGTATTTTTCTACTTGTTAGAAAATGAGTTTGCTGTAAAAAGAGTATGCCATGCTACTCTGGTAACGGACTCATACATCTCATGTTGTACATACACCACCTGTCTTGATTATATCATTTTCTCTTCTGCTTGATTTAATTTCCTGTTATTTTGTACAGTAACATGCTGTACAGGTTTGTAGCCTAGGAGCAATAGACTATACTATATAAGCCTAGGTGTGTAGTAGGCTGTACCATCTGGGTTTATGTAAATGCACTATATGATGTTTGTACAAGGACAAAACTGCCTAGTGATGCATTTCACAGCAGCACATGACTGTTGTTGACTTTTGGTCAGGAACATCCTTGTCTTAAAGGGGCCATTTCCACATAATAGGCACGTGTGTTCCTGGATTGACTTACCACTGTCATGGTCCATATTTCATTTTTACAGCTCCCTTCCCCTCTTAAGTACTATTTCTTCTATGGTCCCTGGCTACAGAAGCCATTATGTAAACTTTTAAAAATTCTCTTTCCAACCTTCGTGTCATGTCCAGCTCAAACGAACATTTTCTTCTTTTACCATTAGGGACTTCAAGATAATCAAGTCACTTTCTCAGAATATTTCACAATAGTTTATTGGAGAAGAAATCACACTAGCCTAGGGCCACTAGAGAGCAAAAGGACTGTGTCTAACTAGTATTTAATGGACAGGTGTCTACATAATAACTCTGAGGCTCATCATTCAGCCAGAGGACATTCATTTACTCTGGCTGATGTTCAAAATTCTCTGGACAGGAAAATGTTCTGCTCTTTCCCTAAGGGGCCTTATAGTACCATGAGATCAGAAGAACAAATTCATGGAACCCAAGATTGTATGCATTTTTAGAGGAGTGCCAGCTTTCTGTGATCTGATGCCCTCTGAATTTATTTTTGAGCATAGTAAATAGTAAGAGTAAGACTACATTAGAATAAATAGAAGACTATACTATAAAAAAAAGAGAGGAAGAATTGGTTTTTTACTACCAAGCACAGAAATATACTACAGAGTTTGCCTTGAGCTATTTTTATTTGGGATGCTTTATTTAGCTGTATTATTTTGTAAATCTGGAACCTAGCAACAAAGCTAATTACTTACCTATATATGCATACACACTCACAAATACATCATATCCAAACCCCTTAAAACATATTTTTAATGAATTTCTCAACAATGTTTCCAATCAAAGTTTACAAATTCAAATGTCTCAAGGGTAAGGCATGTAAAATGTCAAACAATGGGGAGTAGTAAAGACTATGGCAAACCTGTGAGTACATGCCCTGCCTAAAAGTATTCAAATCTGTTTTTAGTTAAAAAAAAAATTGAAGCATTGTTGGAGAAATTCAACTATTGGGCTCCAGGTTGTGATCTCTGCAACTAACTTCTGTCAAAACTATCTCAGGGGGGCCGGCCAAGTGGCGCGATGGTTAAGAACTGGCTTGGGATGCCAGAGGGCCCCGGTTCGGATCCCACATATGAGGGCCAGTGACACTGCCCTCCACAGCTAAGATGCTGAACAACAGCTCAACCTGGAGCTGGGCTGCCGGGAGTTGCCGGCAATGGCTAGGCTGCAGCCCCTGTGGCAGTGGGTTGCCATGGGCTACTGTGTGTAGCCAGCAGCCGCAGTGAGCGGCCATCCAGAAGCCAGCGACTCATCTGCCTCGCCTGGGAAGAGCACAATGATGGTGCCAACTTGGGCCAGTGAAGCAACGTCCTCCACAACTAGACTGAACAACAAAAGGACAGCAACGTGTCTGTTCCCCTTCCCCCAATTCCCCAGCACTGTTCCCATCCCCCAATTCCCCCAATAAAAATCTTTAGAAAAAAACTATTTCAGTTGCTCTAAATGAACCATGAAAACATTTTAGTTTTGGTCTTACATATAGCAAAACCTTATTGGAGTTACACCATCACAATCTGAATTCTAATCTCTGGTATATTCTTCAGTTGTGCCACTAAGAGTCAGAAATAACATTCTATTGAGTTGTCGTAAAAGTCATGATGCATTTTTGCAATGAAAAACATAGAAAAAATACGTCATGACTTTACTGACAACCCAATATTACCTTGCCTCCAAAATGTTATCTGAAGATATACTCATTAATCAAATGGCTAATAATAATAATAAGTAAACATATTAAGTGCTTACTACATGCTAAACATGAAATTGTTACTCTTTCCACATTTAATAAATAATAAATAGTCAAAGGCAAAAGCTGGCATACAAGTCAATTCAACTAACTCATATTATGAAAACACATATTGAATTGCATGGGCAACAAACGCTTCTGTCCATAGAGGAGCCAGTTTGGACTTTAGCTGTTGAGTGTGTGTGTGTGTGTGTGTGTGTGTGTGTGTGTGTGTGTGAGAGAGAGAGAGAGAGAGAGAGAGAGAGAGAGAGAATGATATCTCCAGGTAATCTGAACTTCCAATGTGTGAATGTGTGTTTGAACAAACAGCTGATTGGCATGTAGTTTTATCCACTATACATTCAGTTTTCATTATTATTCAAGATCTCTCAAGGTGCTTTGCAAAATCATTAAAATCATATCATTTTTATCTTAACATAAGATTAAAAATTTCTCAGCTTAATGTAGTAACTAATGAAAATAATTTTTTTTCTTAATGAGTGATCCTAATTGTGTGATGATATGTAGTCCTGGCAAGTTAGAAGTGAGGCAGAAGACTCTAACATGTTAACATTGCCATGAAAATTTAGTTCAGGCTGTAATGTTCTTATTAATAAGGACAAATCATTTCAAACAAACATGCTTAATAATAAATGGATACCAGTTGTAATGTCGGACAGTTGTTATTAAGAGCCTAGAATTACTTTAAAATTCTAGGAACATGTGTGGATATGAGTATAAAAATTCACTTTAGACAGTGAGGGTGGACAAATTTTGCTATAAAAGGCAGATAGTGAATATTTTGGGCTTTCAGATCAGTCTAAACTCTGCCAATGTAGTAGGATAGCAGTCACAGACAACATGAATGGCACAGCTGTGTTCCATTAAAACTTTAAGGACACTGAAATTTGAATTTCATATATTTCTAATGTGTCACAAAATATTTTTTTATATTGACAATATTTCAAAATATAAAAACAATCTTAGCTCATGGACTGTCCAAAAACACTCAGGGAAACAAATTTATCCCTCAGGATATTTTTTTGTTTTAACAATCCTAAAACCTAACTTAGAAAGGGTGACTGAGTGAGTTATGTTGTTAAGTGAGAAATGCAAGTAAGAGGGAGTCAGGTTAGTATGGCTTCATACCTTGCCCTCCCAGCATCATTTTATATCATTCATCATTCATCCCAGGATGAATGAAAAAGAGAGGGCTACCTCCCTCCTCTCTATATTAGGTACTTGCAGTTAACTCTGTAGATACCCTCTCTTCTCTGATCTTATTCACTATCTCCCTCCTTATATAAGAAGGTTAAACTATGACCTATGATGTATCCAGTTCAATTGTTAAATTAGGGGAGTGTTTTTGAAGAATAATTGGTACTATAGAAAAAAAAAAACCCTTTCACAGTATGTTAAGAAAGGGTCAGAAACCCACATCATATACACAATGTGATTCCTATCCTGGGAGTAGAGAGTTACCTTTTGTTGATTAATTTTGAAGGTGGTTTGGATTTTATCTAGATTGTTCTCAGTCTTTTCAAAGGTTCAATTAATTATTTAAGAATAAAATACATTATGTTCTTTGTTGCCTTTCTAAATATCATCCAAACCCTTGAAGCTGATCTCTCTCCCTTGTGTAGCTTCCACTAATTCTAATTTGTATCTCCTGACCTTACATCCGAATCCTTAATTCTCCTCCTCCATCTATTATAAAACTAGAATCTCTTACAAGAGCCACTGTAAATAATACATTATGGCTCTAAAGGCTGCTATACTATTGTAATAAAGTGAGGCCTAGTTAAAGAAAGACTTTTAAAGTCACTTTGTCCTTGTCTGTGAATGTCTTTACATATTATTTAGCCAAGTCACCTGATAATTAACACAGATTAACCAATTAGGCTAACATTAGTGTCACCTGATGCTTGCTCTGAATCCTGGATTTTCTGTTTAGTGCAAATTAAAATCTACTAATTAAATATGAATGCCAATAGATGAAGCACCGGCAAAAACTGATTAAAAATACTATATACAGTATATTTGTTAGTGCTTCCTTCCTAAATTGATATGAATTCAAAAGGAAGGAGAGGGCTTCAAATTTAGCTGCCCATATGATAAAAAGTTACAGTATGTTAGAATTTGCAGAACTGAAATAAAACTAAACACCACAGTCTACTACTGAAAGGGCCCTATTTCTACAGTCACTTTTTAGGCAATATAAATACCGGGGGTGCCAAAACAACATATACAAGTGGACACTTTGGTCAGCATTGCTCAAGCAGTAGTTCACCGTAATCAGAAGTGTCTGGATGCTGCTGGTAACCACTTTGAGCACGTCTTGTAATTGCAGAAGTCAAACATAACTTGTATTCATCTTTTGTTTATCAGTATATATTGAGCATTACAATTTTAATACAGTTTACCTTTCTTAAAGTGGGTGTACATTTTTTTGGGCACCCTCTGTATATTATAGATTGGACAGAGTTCAGATGCGCTAGCCCCATGCTTTTGCTATGTATTCATTTCACATTCCCAGTGTTCTTGGGATCAGATGTCAGAAAGCAGGAAGGGTCATAGCATAAATTGTGACACTACTATGATGAGCCAGTTTTAAACTTGTGACTAAAATTCATTTGATCTGTTTTAGATGAAAGATTTAGAGCACTATGCTGATTTATTTAGCCTGAGTTGAATGGACAAAAGAAAATTTTAATCCAAAATCCCTCTACACTCTCTTGAATTTATTCTCTCCTTCCAGTATTAGAAACACCATCCTCTTTACTTCACTATAGCCTGCTGGCTCATTGGTCTCTATAACTTAGGTCTTTCCTCTCCTCTCATGCAACTTCTATATTATAAGCATGACTCTGATCATGTCATTCCCCTATACAAAAATCATTCTTGGACTCCCCTCTGCCTGCTGAATAATTTTGTTTTTAATTTAAGGTTTTTTACAATTGGCCCCGACTTTTCCAGAATTGTTTTCTGCTATTCTAGTATGCATAGATGAAGCTTCAGTCTTTCCCAGAATATCTGAGCTTTCTTTCCATTCTCTTCTCTGTTGTATTAACTAATAATAATAATAAATAATAATAATAATAGCTACCATCTATTTAGCCTTTACTATATCTACATAATTTTCTAACCATTTTACATATATTATCTCATTTTATCTTTATAACAACCCTAACAAAGAAGTATCATGTCTCCATTTTATATATGAGACAGAGAAAATAAGCAATTTGCCCATAATCACCTGCACAATTTTAAGTGGTGGAATTAGGCTTCAAATGCAGACCTCTGAATCAAATGCCTATTTTCTTAACCATTTCATTATACTACCCCTTTCACCTTGCTCTATTCCAAATGTCCTCACCATCCACCTGCACATAACCAAACAAACACACACACACACACACACACACATGGAGACTCTATCTATTCTTCAAGACCCACCCCAAATGCTAGCTACCTCCTGCATATAGTCTTTCCTGATCCCTCGCCCACCTCCCTTAGGTTCTCCCTCTCTACCATAGCTCCAGAATATTATCTTTCTTCCTATGAATCCAATATGCCTCCAGATTTCAACAGCTGGAAATCTCAAAATAAGATCATTTATTCCTTAATATTAAAATTGTAATGACTCTGAATCCTGTCCCATGAATCATAAGAAGTCAATCTTTCTAACAGTTTCCCTACATATATAACTTGTAGGAACTCCTGTATAATATTTAAATGCTCCAAATCTATCTTGTGACATACCCCCATCACCCATGTTCTAAATTTCTGCTATATCAGAACTCTTCTGGGGTCTGTTCAGGTTATTCTCTCTTCCTGTAATGGTTTGTTTCATGACTGAACACTGGCACGCTTTGGTGACTATCAATTCCCCCCCAAAAGACCACCAGAAACACATGTTGATTGATCAAAGCTAAGTTTAGCTAACTTACTTCAATAATGGAGAACATCTTGACAGCATCTTAGTAATAACTCACAAGAAGGAGAATAGAAGAGGACATTTGTAGGATTCTGTGATCTGGTTTAAGGAGAAGTCTTTCAAAGCAGAGAATTACTTGAGATTAGACAAAGTTTATGACATAATAATTTAGGATTGGTGAATACAGCAATACTCATTTCTTAAAGCAAATAGTGATAATAAACTGTCTTATAAGTGAACTGTTGATTAAATTAGCAATCTGTCATTCTGATAGAACTGTTTTCCCATGTAACCAAACTCTTTGCTCAGATAAACTAATTTGCACGTATTTCCTGAAGCAAACAATGAAATTATTTGCTGGTTTACAGTTTTATTTTACTGAGGAAGAATATCCTAGAACAATTAGGTCATGTCGACACAAGTTGCCTCATTTCTGAACTTCTCACCATTTCCTGATTTACAGCTAGACTCAGGGTATGGTGTATAACAAAACTTTTTGAATTTTTGTAGGACAATGGAGGGACAATGCATAGACCCCTCTTTTTTTGCTACTAATAGCAGTTACTCTTCAAGCTCACAGCCCCTAAAGCCAACTGCAGAGTCCTTGTTTAACTCTCAAAATAAAAGATAGAATGAAGAAAATGCAAATGTAGAAATTGAAGACTATTGGGCAAGGTAGCAGATCAGGGAAAAACTAAAGGGAAATCATACATTTTTAGGGAATATCATGGGTTGCCATGACATTGGGTTGATAGGGTAGGTAGATAGATAGAAATGAGCAGCAGGAGGAGAAATTTAGCCCCAGTTTAAAAGCCCTTGTTGCAGCTCCTACTTGGGTCAATACCCTTTGCAGCTGCCCAGCAGTATTCCAGGCTTACACATACCCCAAGGGGATGTGTTTACACATGCCCTTAAATCAAAGGGGGTATGTTTACACATGTCCCTAAATAAAATAAATGCATAGCTAAATGCCAGGGTACTAGGTACCTCAGGGGGAGAAAGAGAGATAAGAGAAGGCAGAGGGGGAGGCAATTCTACCCATAGAAATAAAAGCCTTCATGCAATGTAAGGTTAGGCTGTTTCCCTATCTTGGACCCGCCCACTCCATGTCTTGGAGTGTACTTTCTTTTATTAATAATCTTCTGTCTGTTTGATTCTGTACAAAATTCTGTCTCTTGATTGAATTCATTCCTTGAAGAAGACAAAAAGCTGAAGTTCAGTATCATTTCCCAGTAACAGGATTGTTGAAAGTTTTGTTATTGTTGTTTGTTTGTTTGTTTGTAGGTCTTTGATAGCATTATCCAAGTGACATCTCAAGGTTCACATTCATTTATGTGTGAATCCCCAACAAGCTGAAAGGGCATATTGAGGTCATGTGATCTACTTAATATGTAATGATTTTAGAACTAATTGTAATTACAAGGCAATGCCCCTACTTCCTTTCACTCAGCCTCCTGCATGTATCTCAGTGAAGTGCCTTTTGAACTTATCCACCAAAGCATCCCTAATGAGAGACAGAAAACTTTTACCTCACTGCTGGTAATACATGCAAACCTTGTTTTATTGCACTTTGTTTTATTGTGCTTCATAGATGTTGTGTTTTTTATAAGTTGAAGACAAGACCCTCAACCAACAAAAAGATTATGACTCACTTTATTGCTGTGGTCTGGAGCCAAACCCACAATATCTCCAAGGTGTGCCCGTATGACTACTTCAGGGAAAAGAGTCATGTTTAAATTTTAGTTTCTAAAACCCACCCCCCAAGGCCACTAAGTTTGACAGACACAGCCTTATGTTTATCAATTTATTTGTTACTACTCTGCTATAGCATCTGTTAAGATGCTGTTATTATAGCTGCTGACATACTAATTATTCCCCAAAGCAGAATTTGTAAGAACTTGAATCATGGAAGAATCTCCTCCTTATATGGTTGTTGTTCAACATCAGCTTGATTTTATTTTTAATTTTTATTTTACATTATCTCTTACTGTCATACACACAGGCACATGCATACACACATACACACACCTTTAAGATCTTGTGGCCTCTGGTGATCCAGGCTGACTGAAAATTCATCTAAATGAAACCTTTCCATGAAACAGCATAAACCGGTGTCACCTTTTGTCCTCTTACTCCCAACACGTCCTCAGGGGCATACAGAGGTGACTGAGGTGAGGATAAGGAAGGGTTAGGTGGAGGGGAAAGGGAATCTCAGACCCACCGTTTAGAAGCCATCTTCTCAGAGACTCTCAAAACCCTACAAACTGTTAAATAAGACCAAGCGTCATGTTTTTAGGGTATAATGAAGGCTGCAGAAGTAATAGAAACATACTTACCACTGTCAAAACAAATCCATTAATAGGAAAGTTTGTGGCAAGCATTCCGTAGCTCATATCTGTGAGGAAACTTGTTTCCTATTTAGAGAAAATGGAGCTGTTACTCTTAAGTAGAAAGATGCCTATTGTGGGATAATTACAAGGAGGCCTGGCTGACCTGGCAATGAGGTAGTGTAGCTAAATACCTGAAGGCAAAGGGAGCGACTGAAATGAAAGCAGAGGCCCCATCTGCCAGACTGTAATGATTGTGCTATTTGGAGGCAAAAAGGTTTGTCTGGAGCAGCTGGTTTCTCTCCAAGTGACCTTTTAGCATTTCTGTTTTTGCCATCTGACAGATGTGTCAACTCAATAATTTCAAAAGCCCCTGAGTAAATAACCAATTGTGAGCAAGGATGACCCAAAGCGATGACAAAATGGCTGCACATGGCACATTATGGAGCATAATACCAAGTGATGAAACCAGGAACATTATCAGAAGGAAAATACATTTTAGTCTTTATTTTTGACTAAATGGCTTTCCTACCCACACATCAGTTGTTTTTCAGGGAGGGAAGTAAAGGGAAATGTGGATTGAATACAAGCACTTTATGGAGCTTTGCCCTTAGAAAACTTGCATTAGCTGGGTGCAGGACTCAGGTGGTATCTGGGGACTCAAAATGGACTCCTGTGCTCTCACCCTCATGCAGCCGGAAAGAAGGACTGAAGGCCAGCACTAATTGGCAATGTGAATAATTGGGGAACTGTGGAGAGGCAACTGCAATCAGGACAGATCTGATGGTGCTTAAAGTCTTGCAAAGAGTTTTCACAGGCAATGCAGGTGCTGTTGGCCTGTTTTTATCTGGAAACTAGAAGGGCAGGAGTTCAGAAACCAAAGCTAAATGGGTCTGATGCAGCATGGGTTGAAATTCAGGAAATACAAAGTACCCTCGCATAGAAATCTGATTTATTCAACATATTCATATTTTCCCCCAGGCTCTCTAAACCCTTAACTGCTCTGCTAAGATGCCATGAAACTAAGGTGAGGTGAGCTGTGATAGCCGCTGAGCACTCGAGAACCACTCTATCAATCAGTAGAAGACTGTCTGGAATCACATTTTATAGGATATGAATGTTCAAGGGCTCTTTCAATTGTCCTAATTGAAAGTGTTAGAGATTCTCTCCAACTCCACCACTCATTTTTTAAATGAGTGACATAAATCTAGATTAAACTAAATATTATACATCAAAGACAAATTTTCCATGATTTTATGCCAGTCTTTCCAGAGACAAATCATTATTATGAGAGAATTAATGCACAGCATTTCTTTGAATAATGTTGTTTCATTCAACATTATTTTGTTATAATGTTGATGAGCTGCTGTAGGAACTTAACTCTTGTTTATATCAATTAGCCTATGATAAAATTGGTTTTGTTATACTTGGCTTCACTTAAAGTTACAGAACCTATCAATGACATTAAGTGAGAACTTACTGTACTAAACACATGCAGTGACGTGCTGAACCCAGTTCATACCAGCGTGAGAGAGTCAATGTCAAACTTTCAGGAATTTTGCAAACTGATTTTTAAATTGTTGGTAGCTTGATATTGGTCATAGTAGTAGCATTCACACCATGAAATCAGCAAACACTATACATCAGGGCTTTTGTCCCCCTAGAGAGCTGGTTGTTTATATATTTACCAGCAGAACACTGACACAAATGAATCTGAGCATTAGAGAATACTTCTAATTGGCCATGAGATCTAGCTCCTTCTTTTTTTTTTCCAAGTTCATATTTCAGATTCTACACTCAATTAATAGCAAAGGTTTCTAATTAATAACATAAGTATTGCTCATTTGAAAAAGGTTTGAGAAATGTTTAAGGATTGTGGTTATGTTCTCTTTAAAAAGTGTTGCCTATACTTTAAAGTTAAAATGTCTTAAAATACCATAGAAAATTCTTCATGTTTGGGTTTTAGTTCTCTAACTTAGTCTGACTGCTCCTCAAAATAAAACTTTGGCTTAATTTTGGTTGATCTGTTTCATAAAATACCCAGAATACCCCATACTCATTCCTGGCATCCAGCCTTTGCTCTCTGTCCAAAATTCATGTCCCTGTCCTAATACCTATCTAATCTAAGCATCCTTCAAAGTCCAACTTAAACCTAGCTGCCCCAACTCTTCTCTCATAACCCTACTTCAAAATTTGTTTTTGTTTTTTTTTTTACTTATAACCTCTGTGGTATTTTTTTTCTTCTACCTCTCCTTTTGGCTTTTAATTGTATGATACACTACCTTGCATTTTTACTTTGCTTTTTTCATGAAAATGCCTTGTCTGCTCAAATAAAGTGTTACCTCTTACAGAGCAATGACTTTATATAACATAAGATAGTGTATATCTTCCTTAGCCCCTGACATAGCACTATCTAAACACATAGTAAGTGCTTAAGATAGTGATTTTTTAACTCTCTGAATATGGACTCTCCAAGTGAGCTTTAAGCAGATACTGCCCACTAGGCCTCAGCCCTCCAAGATAATGACTGAGTTGTACTGTTGTGTGTTAAAGTTTCCAAATATTTACAAATACCCCTAATTTATTGCTACTGTGTCCAGAATCCCTGAGTGATTCTAACATACAACTACGATTGAAAACTATGATTTAAAAGATAGATGGATAGATGGATGGATGGATGGATGGATATAAAATTAAATCATACATAATAAGTATCACCAGCCCCTTTTTTTTCCTCAAAAGCCTTCAAAGAGCTAACTGAAATATAACACTATAGTCTTTAATACTCTCTACTTGACCAAGAATTTTTTAAACAGAATAAATCATACTTGTAGCAAGAACTCCATTGGTAGCAATGTCTGCCACCAAGCAGGTCTTGCATACACATGTAAGTTTTCTGTTTCCTATCTATCCACTTATATTCCTTCTCCCCAACTAATCTGGGTGATAAAACATTCAAGGTCTCAATTTAGATGAAACCAAACTAAGAATGTTGTTGTTAAAACTATGTTTTTAATAACAAGACAAAGGAATGGATAAGTTAATTACTTGATGAAGATGATGAAAGAAAGAAAGCAGAAGAATTCTCTTCTGGTTTGCTTCCATTTTTTCTCCATGAAGAGAATCATATTTAGGCTGCAATAGATGGAACACAAATCTTGTTAGGGGGGATAGTAAGGAAGTGTCTAGGACAGTGGTTCTCAACCTTCCTAATGCCATGACCCCTTAATACAGTTCCTCAAGTTGTGGTGAACCCCAACCATAAAATTATTTTCGTTGCTACCCTATAACTGTAATTTTACTACTGTTATGAATCATAATGTAAATATCTTTTTGTTTTCTGATGGTCTTAGGCGACCCCTGTGAAAGGGTCATTTGACCCCAAAGGGGTCGTGACCCACAGGTTGAGAATCACTGGTCTAGGAACTTTAAAATGTGTTCAAGACCAGATGCATTACATCTAAGACAATTGCAATAATTTGCAGCTGTTATCGCAGCTGTTAATGTCCTGGGGGTGGGGAGGAGAGGGGGAGAGGGGATTAGAGGGAATGGGAAAATTGCCAGATCAGAGCTAAGCAAATGCCTCAGATTTCAAAAAGGGGGACTTTGTAATCTGAAGTGAGATGAGTTTGACTTTCATACCCAGCAACATTCTAAAGTGTATTCTTTGCTAGGTAATTTGTATGCACTTTGTAAGGAGAAAGGTGATCATCAGAGAACAGAATGAAGTCACCCAAAATAATTCATTGCAAACTACTTAAATGGTTATTATATTAGAAGGAGAGTAAATAGAAAGAATATCATATGCAAAACTCATTCAAACACCAGTCAGAATTGATTCCAAAAAATTATTGAGTTTCTATGTGCTGGATTTCACATAGGCCTTGGAGATAAAATGCCCGATAAGACATAGTCATTTCAGTCTAGGGGGAGAGATAGAAAAGAAAACAAGGTCAACCTTCAAGGGGTTAAACATGGGTGTAATAGAGAAGATGAAAGGAAGCTCTTAGATGAGGGACAATAATCTGAGAGATTGGCATTTTAGTGAGGATCGGAAGGACAAAGAGAAATAAGCTAGTCCAAAAGAGCTTGGGACAAGAGGCAAAGAACATGCCACATGATGAAAACAGAAGGTGAAAGGCTTCAAGCTAATAGAGAGTATGATGGCTTAAGGAGCTGCAAGTAGTTCAGGAAGACTGGAACACTGAATTCAAAGTGGAAGTGAAAAATGAAGAGAGAAAGTTAGAAAAAAACAGGCAAAAGTCAGACTTGAAAGCCAAATTAAGGAGTTTGAATTTTATTCTGAGAGTATGCCGAATGTTTTAAAGATATTAGGCCATAAAACTCACATTGATTTCACCAAGACATATTGTTGTCGGAGAGTGGGCCCTTCTCGGCACAAAGTCCAGGTCCTTGGCAACTCGAGCAAAGAATTGAAGAGATGCTGGAGTAAAGTAACTGAAGAAAAAGTGTATTTGAAGAGATAGTACATTTCAAAGAAGTAGAAGTAGGCTTGAGCAGTAGAGAATGGCTCAAGGGCCCATTACTAGAAAAGAAATTATATTCCAAAGAGTTTGGAGCAGGCCACGGGCAAAGGTGAGGCTCAAAAGGCTCAAAAACAGGAGGAAGGGGTTCAAAAAGGGAAGATTGGCACCCGTAATTGACAACAGGACCCATTTGTTTCAGGGGTAGATAGTTACAATGAAAAGAAGTTTTGGGTGGAGAGGGGAGGTCACCAGGGTGTTCACATTCTGTGGGACATGCAGAAATTCAGAGGCCCTATGCCTGCCTCTAACAGCCTGCCTTGTTTTCCCGTTGAGAGACATGATCCCCATTAAATCTCTATGGGAAGCTGAGGGACAGGAAGTCTCTTCTGTATCTGCTTCCTGCTGGGCAGGGGCATAGAGCTGTCCCTGCTTATAGGGGGTTCATGGAACTCTCACCCTGGTTGATCTCAGATGAGGGGAAGGGGTCTTCAGCTCTGCCTGGAAGACAGCGCTGGCAATCTTGCTGGGGTGTCATCTGTATCCCTAAGGCCCTTGAATGAGGAAAAGTAGATTTTAATTAATGAATCTGCTAGCTCTACAATCTACTGTTTAGGATTCAGAAACCAATTTACAAAGAAATTAAGAAGTGTGAGGGGGGCCGGCCGAGTGGCGTGTAGGTTAAGAGCTGGTTTGGGATGCCAGAGGGCCCGGGTTCAGATCCCACATATGAGGGCCAGTGACACTGGCCCCTACAGCTAAGATGCTGAACAACAGCTCAACCTGGAGCTGGGCTGCAGTGAGTCGCTGGCGGCGGCATAGCCTGCAGCCCCTGCTACAGTGGGTTGCAATGGGCAACCGTGTGTAGCCAGCAGCCAGTGTAAGTGACCAGCAGCCGCCATGAGTGGCCTTCCAGAAGCTGGCGACTGATCTGCCTCACCTGGGGAGAGCGCAGTGATGGTGCCAACTTGGGCCAGTGAAGCAACGTCCTCTGCAACTAGACTGAAGAACAAAATGAAAGCAACTTGTGTGTTCCCCTTCCCCCAATTCCCCAGCACTGTTCCCATACCCCCAATTCCCCAATAAAAAAAGAAATGAAAAAAGACAACAACTTGTCTTTTCCCCTTCCCTGATTCCCCAATGTTGTTCCCTCCCCCAATTCTCCCCCAAAAAAATCTTTTTAAAAAAAACAATAAATTTTCAAGATGTCCACAAATTTGTCCAACACCAAGAAACCAAGTCCAGCACTGGTTAATGAAGTGTGACAATTGGTAAATACAAGATGAAAAATAAAGATAAACAACAGCTAAGGTAGACTGTTTTGCACATTAGAAATGGAATTTTGCTGAGGAAAAAAAGGAGTCTTAAGAACTTTGTATCCAACACAGATATAAGGATATGGTGACCACTCAAAGATATTCTGTAAGTCAGATCAGGCAAACCTTTGGAAAGACAATACAAAAACAACAACAAAAACAAAAAAAAAAAGAAAAGAAATACCAGGACCAGAAATGAGGTTTAACTTTTAATCTCCTAATGTGTAAAGACTAAACAATTAAGAGGGTAAAGAGCATCAAATATATGGTGATGGAAGAATTGACTTTGGGTAGTGAACACACAATACAATATATAGATAACATATTATAGAATTATACTCTTGAAACCTATAATTTTACTAACCAATGTCACCCCAATAGATTTAATAAAAGAAAAAATAAACAGTTAAGCAAAGAAGCATGTGGGTTATAAAGATAAACGCATTTAAATAAATTGCATAAGCAAACCATTTGCATTTCACCCATTAGGCTTAATCAATTAATCCTTTCATTTCCAAGTGCTCCTCAATGTCATAGTTCTTACTCCACAACTTCTAAGTTTTTTAATTCCAATTATATATTCAAGAAATGGGGAAAAGAACACCTAGTGAGTCCACAGGCCCAGCAGATATGTTGCAAGCTTGACTTTGGCCAGGATTCCATTTATTACATGCCCTTCCTGTGCCCCAGCTCTAACACGGGGACCATAATGATGCTTCAGATCTCTAAGTATCAATGTAAGGTCCTGTGTCCAACAGACTTGAAATATCCTTGTATTTCAATTTACACATTGTACAACCATTCAAGTTGTAGCCACACATTCCATTGCAGAAGGGCTAAAAAAATCATTACCCTGTATATTTGCCATGGTGATGCAGAATCCTCCCACTGGAACTCAGGCACCTCTTCAGGCACGGGGTTCTGGGTTTGAAAAGTGTTTCAGGCCTGAGAACTGGGAAAGGGACTGTGCCTTTTTATTGGGGTAACCACCTTCAGTTTCCCACTCTTCCATGATTGTTTTCTTTGATTAAATATATGTATTGAGCAATATCTTCTTTGACTTCTCTTCTTTTTACCCCTAGCAACATTATTTATATTATATTAACTATCTGTCCCAACTCTCTGTAGGTTAAGCCTCTTTGGCTGCCACTCAGTCCTGGCAGTTGCCCTACAAATTGCAACCCTCTGGGTTCTGACAGTTAAGTACCACCACCTGGCCTCTATAGCTTTGAGACTCTACAATCCTCATTAGTATCAATGAACCAAGCTCTGTAACTGCCCCTCCTACCATCAGCTTTTTCCTGCAGAGGACAGCCATATGGAAATAGTCCAAGATTACCCAAATGATAAGAAGCAGACACTGTTTATTCAGAGCTTGCTATAGCAAGGGAGTCAGCCACCATCACTCACATTTGGCAGCTGGGGAATGGAAAAGCTTTCTAGTGAAAAATAAGGGAAGTCTTCAGGTATGTTCTGATTGCAGGTTGTTGGCATGGGGAAGCTGGAAGCAGGCTAACTAGAAGCGGAGTATCTTATGAGAATGGTTTGGAAGCATATTTGGCTTTCTGTTGTTGGTCTTGAGTTGGAATCGGGAGCAAAAATAAGGAAGCTGTCCATTATTGGCTAAGTCCTGACCATGTACGTCTGGGCCAATTGCTGTAGAAGTTGTAATTTGGCTTCCCAGGCTGTTAGCAGTAAAGGTTGTGGTTGTAAATATTTGCATATACAGTCCTTTGGCCACCACTGAACTTCCTAGTGATGTTAGTATCTCTCTTACTTAGGCTTAGTGCGTTCCCTGGCCTTTCCTATGGAACATACTCTTCAGATGGGTTTTCTGGCTTTGCATAATTTGTCTACTCCAGAACGCCCACTTCCCTGAGCCTTCTAATCCCACCTTCCATCATCTGCCATCAATACGCATTTCAACTGTGGGCCATTGTTTTCAGTGGTTTTTTTGGGGTCTTTACTAGGGTATTAATCCCTATATCTTGAGATAATGTCCCCACATTTATAAACTCACTCTTATCCAGTTTCATATTCCAAACCTTTTAATCAAGCCCCTAAGTTCAGCCCCCAGGGTACTCCCCAGCTCCTACCATTTAATGCTGGCTAATTTTTCAGCTCCATCTCTTCCCTTATCAGGCTCAGCATGTCCCTAGCTGGGCTTTACTTCAACTTAACCCTAGTTATCAAACCAGTGGTCAGAAGAAGATCTAAGGGCTGGTCCTGAGTGGAAGGCCTATTACTTTGCAAAAAACAAAGATATCTCCAGTATGTTGCCACCAGGGGAGAATGCTAGCTCTTAATAGGAATGGGTAGGCCACCTCTGCAACTCTGAGGGTTCAGTGGAATATGGAGAGCAAAAGTCTTTGGGATCATTAATCCAAATGTCTCCATCTCATGTGTCAGGGTCCCATATTTTTCCAACCAGGACCCTGGTCTTGGCATAATAGGCCTTTTGTTGTCATTCAAATATCTTAGTAGCTTCACAACTATTAAATCCTGAGTTCTACTTGAATCAGCTTGTTCTACTCCAGCACTGTAGGAAATAAAGGACTCTGCCAACCACAAAGAGGCTTTCTGGCAATATTCAATTGTTTGTTAACTGCCCTCAACTTTCCGTTATGCCTCATCAATGCAACTCAATAAAAAACCAGGCTAGGGCTGGCCGAGTGGCTCAGTTGGTTAAGCGCTCGCTCAAGAGTGCAAGCTCTGAACAACAGGGTCACCAGTTCAATTCCCGGCCTGAGCTGAGCTGCCGCTGAGCTGCCAACAGGTGACAGGATGGCTCAGCTAAAAAAAAAGAACCAAGCTAGTTTACTAGTTTTATCAATTGGTTTGCTACTTTGTACCAGCCTATATGTGCCCCATATCTCATTGGACACAGTCCTCAAACAGCAAGAAGTATCCTGCTTTCCTGAACCACTCCTGCTACCAACAATATCAGTCGGGTCTTCTGGGAAGCAGACACCCCAATGGAGTTAAGAGTACAAGAAATATACAGGGGTACATGTATGAGATAAAAGAAGAAGGAAGAAAAAGTAGGCATGGCGGGCTAACTTTAATGCAGACCAGACAAAATCTCAGCCAAACCAATTAGGATCTCAAGGGGTGGTGGGATGGGGGAATGCCCATTAGAGAAATTCAGCATTGGGCTGACATGGTCAGTCATTGGCTAGGGGCTTCCTGGAAAGCTCAGGTGATTCTGAAATTGCAAAAAGCTGAAGATTGTCAGTTAATTGCATTTCTTGCAGCTGAACAGCAAATTCTCTCTTGAAAGCAATCCAAGCAGCACACCTCCATGCAGCCACTTCATCTACGTCTCAACATTTTTATTTCCTTTTTTTTCTTGACTTACTTTGTTAACTATAACTTCCAGACAAATGCTAGTTAGTAGCAGATATCTTTCTCTGACTTTTTAATTTGATGGAAAAATTCAAGTGTTTTCCCTTTAAACATAAACTTGGCTATCGAGTTCAGATATTCTTTATCATGTTAAAGAAGTGTAAATTAGTTATGGTTTAACTAAGAATAGTTATTAGGAGGACTGCAAATGGCTGCTCAACAACTATTAAGACTTTTTTTGACCTGTTAACATAATAATGGTAAAGTTCTTAGGTGTCTGATTTCTTGGTGCTTGCTTTTTAGTTTCCCTGATTTTACTCTGAGCATTCTCTAAAAATATCCTCCCCCACCCACTTTCATATTCCCTAGCCAGGTTACCTTTCTCTAACCCACAGCACACAAAACTCAGTACCTATCTGCCTGGCCATAGTCCTGTCATTAAAAGAATCAGTAATTTTTGTTCTTTCATGTTTTTCAGAATTCTTACATTCGCCCCATGCTTTAAAAGCCCTAGGACTATCTTTAACTCAAATCCAGTTCCCATACTGTTAGACTTCATTTAAATAATGACTTTATGTCAAACTATGCAGCAGAGAGCTTTTTCCCACCACAAATCCTATTCTACATTGTAGGTGCCTTCCAAGCAAAATTAAAGATTTAATCACTTACAGTATAATTTCTACAAAATAGACCGAAACTATAGTCTGCTGTTTGTGAAAAAAGGGGGGCAGCTTTCTATCTTTTCTTACCACCCAACAAACTCTAGAATATTCTTTCAAAAATCAATACCACCTTGATCTTCCACACTGCATGTCTGGAGGTCTCCACATAGTATCTTGCAGAAAGAGCACAATGCTCTAAAGATAGCTTTTCTATTATGGATTAGTACTGTGACAAGGAACCCTAAACAAAGGCTTTCACAGACCACATGACCACCAAGAATTCCGTGCAGTGGCAGAGAGTCCTAGACAAAGGCTTTCTTGGATCACATGGCCATCAAGACTTCTGCATTTAACATTTCCTAATTCCTACCTCACCCAGGCCAGTCAGAAACTAACACTATTCCACATGCCCAAATATGGAATGTTACCTGCTAACCTGGAAGCCTCAGTGTATATAGCCCCGAGTCCTGTCCGGGTCGGGGCTCAGCCTCTGGATATGAATCCGCTGAGCTGGTGCTGGCATCAATAAATGTTCCTTCCTGCCCTGAGCCTTGGTGTCCTGTCTCTCTGAGTATCCTGCAACATAATTGGAGGCTCGCTCGGGATATGGAGATGGCAATATCTTCTGCTTCCCTTGTCCTGGAGGCCCAGCTCCCCCAGATGAAAGGGGACACGAACTGTACTTGGCGCCAGTGGACCCTTGTCTGTTAGTGGGGACATCTCCCCTGCCGGCCACGGGGACCAACCCGGGAGCACAACAGAACCCTGAAGGCTACAGGAGCCAACTTGGGAGTGCCACCCCACCAGACAGGTAAGGACTCGGGTCCCTTAAGGCAGCCTGTCCATCAGCGGACAGAAGGGGAGACTGATCACCTCCCAGAGTCACCTGAGTATCTCAATTTCCGAGAGAAACCATGACTCCCAGGAACAGGGCAGCGGGCAGAGAGTGAATATGTCTGAGTCCATATAAATGAGACTCAGTCTGCGAAACAAGTGTTGAGTCCCAATCCGCAGGTCA
Source organism: Hipposideros armiger (assembly GCF_001890085.2). Classification (NCBI taxonomy): domain Eukaryota; kingdom Metazoa; phylum Chordata; class Mammalia; order Chiroptera; family Hipposideridae; genus Hipposideros; species Hipposideros armiger. Next base: position 425,749 of record NW_017732122.1, read on the forward strand.
GTGGCTAACCTCATATGGCTTAGGGTAGTATCGCTAAACTGTTTTGTACAGTTTAGTGATCCAAGTCGGGGGCTTATACCGACTCACCAATTTCTAAGAGGTGCATGAAATATCCCTGCAAGTGGCCAGAGACGGACAAAGCGAATCTCTGAGTGGCTGTATGTTGAGCCGATTTTGGGTGGTTGCATGGGTGGGCAACAGAGTGCCCAGACTCCATTAGGGTGTATGTTAAAGAACTTTTAAAAGGGGTTCTTGGGGGATTATGGAACTAAGATGACCCCCCAAAAGCTCTGCACCTTCTGTGAAATTCATTGGTCATCATGCGGCATTGAATGGCCAACAGAGGAAAGCTTCAACAGGGACCTCATTAGGAGAGTCTACCTTGTCAATACCAGCAGCCCTGATCACCCCGACCAGTTCCCCTATATCAACTCATGGGAGACCATTGTATGTACTCTGACCCCTTGGTTGAGGTCCTGTTTGGAAAACCAAAGTGGGGATCTTTTAGCCTGAGTTATGGTCCTCTCCTGGAACCCGCTTAAGGAAAAAACAAAAGGACAAAAGCTGATCTTGCCTTCAGACCCAGAGGAGATCCTGCCACCCTATTTTCCTGTCTACCAGCCCCTTCTGTGGGCCCCTGAGCCACCAGCCCAGCCAACAGTGCCGCCTTTGCCAGCCCCACCATCTCCACCTCCTACCCGCTTCCGGACCCTCCTGCTATACCGCTGCCTCCAGTCCTGACTCCATACAGGCCCATATGTGGGTGGCCACAGAGAAATGGCCCTGAGGCTGACACTCTCCAGCTCCCCTTATGGGAAACCAGAGGCCACATCTACTATGATCAGGAAGGCCAGGTTCAGGGAGGCCAATGCATGTTTGTGTACCAGCCCTTCTCAACCACTGATCTCTTAAATTGGAAGGCTCATACCCCATCATATACTGAGAAGCCCCAGGCTTTGACTGACTTCCTTCAGTCAATTGTTCAAACGCATCGGCCCACTTGGGAGCACCAAGGAGCGCTGGCGAATCACCCAGGGAGCCATAAAGTGGCTGGAGGAGCATGCCCTCCATAAACATTCAAATGTATGCCCAGTACCATTTCCCTGAGGAAGACCCCCAATGGGACCCCAATGATGACCGGGACTTCCAGATGCTGAAACAGTATCAAGAAGCCCTTATAGGAGGCCTAAAGGATGGTAGCAAAAAATCCATCAACATGAACAAGATTCCTGAAGTCCTCCAGGAAAGCCCAAGCCAATTTTACCGAAGACTCTGTGAAACACTTTATCACTACACTCCCTTTGACACTGAGGCCCTCAAGAATCAGTGGATGGTCAATGCTGCTTTCATCAGGGAGTCCCAGGATGACATCCAGCGAAAACTTCTGAAACTGGATGGATTTGCTGGCATGAATATCAGCCAGCTCCTAGAAGTGGCAACCAAAGTCTGTCAATTATGACCAAGAAGCTCATCAAGAAGCAGTTTGGAAGATGAAGAAAAAGGTCAACTTGCTTGCTACTGCACTTGTTGAGCAGGCTAGGACCCCAGGGCAAAATATCATTCCAAGCCTGGGACTACCCCAGTGAGGGCGACGTCAAGGGGGACCACCCATCGGGAGACCAAGGCTGGGACAAGACCTATGTGCTTACTGCCACCAAAGAGTCCACTGGAAAAATGAATGTCCTCAGCAGTTGGGAAAAATGCCAACAGGTTTGAACCCCCGGAGGCCAGGTTGAATCACTCACCTCCATTACCAGCCACTTGAATCAGGCACCAAACTTTTCTGGAAACGACTTCATTGGACTCGCTGGCATGGAAGAATACAGGGAAGAGTAGGCCAGACTGGGCTCCATCCAGCTAGGACCCCAGGAGCCTATGGTCTGAAGGTTAATTGGGGGCCAACCCATTGACTTTATGGTTGACACAGGCGCTGAACATTCTGTCATAACATGGCCTATAGGCCCCTTCTTCCAAAAACAGGTCACCATCACAGGTGCCATGGGAGGACAGGTCCGTCGGCCCTTTCTACAGCCTCGACATGTACCCTTGGAGGCCGAGAAATTACTCATCAGTTCCTCTACTTGCCAGACTGCCCTGTAGCATTATTTGAAAGATACTTACTAGGAAACTCCAGGCTCAAATCACCTTTAACCACAACGGCAAAGCCAAGCTAACATTAGGCAAATCAAGGGCTAACACTGGGTCTCTCGCCATACCTCGGGAGGAAGAATGGTGACTCTTTGGTCTTGTAAAAGAGTTCCAAGAGAGACCCAAACTCGCCTTCTCGATACCGGGAGTTTGGGCAGAAGACAACCCACCAGGCCTGGCACAACATGCAGCCCCAGTAGTTGTGGAACTAAAACCTGGGGCGGAACCAATGCACCATAAACAATACTACATCCCCCATAAAGCACAAGTAGGCATCCAAAATCATTTGGACAGACTCCTAAAATATGGGATCCTTCATCCCTGCCAGTCCCCTGCTTCTGGTCCAAAAGCCAGGAACTGAAGATTACTGTCCAGTGCAGGACCTGAGAGCAGTAAACCAAGCAACGGACACTCTACACCCAGTTGTTCCCAACTCATATACTCTTCTGAGCCTCATCCCAACAGAAGCAAACTACTTCACCTGTCTGAACCTCAAGAACGCCTTCTTCTGTATTCGTCTAGCCCCACAGAGCTAGCTACTCTTCGCATTCCAGTGGGAGAACCCTGAAAATGGGACAAAGGCCAACTGACATAGACAAGGATACCACACGCCTTCAAGCACCTTTTTCGGGGCCACCTTAGCTTCAGACCTAAAGCCTTTTCCAGCCAGTCAAACCAGCTGCGTGCTGCTCCAATATGCAGATGACCTCTTGCTAGCTGGGAAGAGCTACCATAACTGCATGCAGGGTACATATCACATCCTTAAATTCTTGTGGGAAGTGGGCTACAAGGTCTCCAAGTAAAAGGCTCAGATATGCCAAGACAAGGTCAAATATCTTGGTTTCCACCTGTCACAAGGACTACGCCAGCTCGGTCCAGAAAGAAAACAGGTGGTATGTACCTTCCCGGTTGCCACCACTTGAATTCTTAGGGGACACAAGCTTCTGTAGGATCTGGATCAAACCCCTTTAAGCCACAAAGGGGGGTGAACATGAAACTTTTCTGTAGGAGTCTTAACAACAAAAGGCTTTTAATGAGATTAAACTGTCTCTCACTCATGCCCCTGGCCTAGGGCTCCCAGACATCACCAAGCCTTTCTTTCTCTACATACATGAACATATGGGAATGGCAGTGAGAGTTCTTACCCAACTTCTAGGGAATTGGCACCGGCCAGTAGCCTACCCCTCAAATCAACTTGACTCAGTGGCATTAGGATGGCCACCTTGCCTGAGGGCACTCATAGCAATGGTCCTCCTCATGTCTGAGGCTGACAAGCTGACCCTGGGTCAGGAATTAACTGTCTGGGCTCTACAATCGGTCTGAGCCCTATTAGACCATAAAGGACACTATTGGCTTACCAACTTGGCAATCCGGGGATTGCCAAGTACCAAGGGCTACTGTGTGAAAACTCACAAGTCTGCTTTCAGATAGTACAGACATTAAACCCAGCCACTTTACTGCCTGTAGGGCATGGGGCCCCAGACCACGACTGCATCAAAGTCATGGACAAAGTGTTCTCCAGTAGGCTGTACCTGACTGACCAACCTTTTACGGACCCCGATGTACAATACCATACTGATGGTAGCAGCTACGACCAGGGAAAAAGACGGTTGGCTGGATATGCTGTGGTGACTCTACACACCACCATTGAAGCGAAACCCCTCCCACAGGGGACCTTGGCACAAAAGGCGGAGCTCATCACCCTGACTCAGGCCCTTCAGCTAGCAGCTGGGTTAAGCCAATATTTACACCGACACTAAGTATGCCTTCACTATCCTCCATGTTCATGGGGCTTTATACAAGAAAAGGGATTAATCAATTCAGGAGGGAAGGAGATCCATTATGGACAAGAGATTCTAGATCTCCTAGAAGCAGTATGGGCACCCAAGAAGGTAGCAGTCATACACTGCAGGGGCCACCAAAAGGGTGATACAATCACAGCCTGAGGCAATCGCAAGGTGGACCAAGCAGCCAAGCAACCTGCAGCCAAAGAAACCTTCGAACTTCCAATGTTAACAGCCTCCCTCTTTCCCAGCCCTTTGGCCGAATAGGATCCCAAATATTCTCACCAAGAAGAGGCCTGTTCGAGACTGAAGGGGGAAGCCATCTCCATAACAGATTATGGAGATTTTGAGATGGCCGCATTGTCATACCAAGAACCCTAGCTGTGGCTTTTGTCAAGCAGTTCCATCAATGGACCCACTTCGATCAAACCACCCTGGAAACGACCCTCAGTAGGTACTTCTATGTACCCCGACTCTCCAGTATCTCGTGAGTATTCTATGAACAGTGCCTTATTTGTACTCGCAACAACCCATGTTAAAGGCTGATCCTACCCCCAGGGTTCCAACATACTGGTGGCACCCCATTTGAGGACCTCACAATAGATTTTACTAAGATGCCACGCTCCAGGGGTCTTAAATATCTCTTAGTATTTGTATGCACCTATTTGTGTTGGGTAGAAGCCTTCCCCACCCGGGGAGAAATGGCATGGGAAGTCACCTGGCTATTACTGCAGGAAATAATTCCTCACTTTGGGCTGCCACTCTCAATAGGCTCTGACAACGGCCTCGCCTTTGTGGCCAAAATAATCCAACTCTTGCCCAAGTTCCTCTGTATCACTTGGAAGCTACACTCACAGAGCTCAGGACAAGTAGAATGCATGAATCAAACCCTCAAGTCTCACCTAAAAAAACTGTGCCAAGAGACACACCTCCATTGGGACAAAGCCCTTCCAATAGTGCTCCTGAGGATACACTCAGCTCCTACCAATAAGACGGGCCTTTCCCCTTATGAAATCATATACTGAATGCCACCTCCACTCATTAGAGACCTTCGACAGGACCTTAAAGAAATAGGAGACCTAACCTTAAGACAACAGCTTGAGGCATTAGGGGCTACCCTACAGAACCTCAACCAATGGGTACAGGAGAGGCTCCCCATCAGCTTAACAACTGAAGTTCATCTCTTTAAGCCCAGGCATTCAGTTTGGGTTAAGGAATGGAACCTCCAGTCCTTAAAACTCCTGTGGAGGGGCCCCTTTACTGTCATTTTGTCTACCCCCATGGCAGTCAAGGTTGCAGAGATCACGCCATGGATACACCACAGCAGATTGAAACATGCAGCTGCTAGCTGGGACTGCACCTCTGGCCCCTTCGAGCCCCTCAAGATCACTCTCTGGAGGAAGATGGCCAGTGATGTTACTGGTCCTTAGGAGGAGATCATCAGCCTTGCTTTGGTCACATCGGAAGCAGACCAATCTACGCGTGGCCGAAGCTTGAGGAATTCTTCTTTGCAAGATGCTTATCCCAAAGACTCTAATCCTTACCCTCACCCTTTTCTTCCCAATCAGGGATGGTATCACTACCTCATGCCCTAAATCATGTTTCCAGTCCTTTAGGCTAGGAACAAGATCTCCAGTAGCCTTTGTCTCCTATATATATATATGTACCTGCCCAATGCTATCAGAGTAGAACTCCTCAGGCTTGTACTCATGCAGGTAGATCCTACTGGTCTTGCCTCATTCTTCAACGATCAATAGCCGGCCACAATTGCCCAGGAGTCAAAAAGGCTAATCAGGTTGTCTGCTGGACCCTCCATACTCACAACGGATACTCTGATGAGGGAGGCGTCCAAGATCAGACCCTAAAGGAAGCAGTACAGGAGACGGTTAAATGGCTTATCAACCATACCGCCAAAAAACTGCCCTCCCACTGGCAGTTCCCAGGGCCCCAACTAAATGGACAACTCAAGGCTAAATTGGGTAAAACCTTGAGTTTCTCAACTCTGGGAAAAAACCTCTTTATTGACCTCACCTAACACATAGTCCAGGAACTTAATGTCATAGGGTGCTGGGTATGTGGAGGAGCGCTCCTGAGTGAAGACTGGCCGTATAAGAGAACTAACCTAACTGTGCTTGGCCTTCTACAATGGAACCACACCACAATCAGGCCTTCACAGAAACGACCCCTGGGGTGGGTACTCTCCTCCGAAGTAATTAGAGAAGAATGTCTCAGCCAGACAGGCATGCCCTACACCCAATGGGTAGGAAACACCCCATGCAGGAGGGTCCAGAACCTAAATAGCTCATCTCTCAGCTGGTGGTCAAAAGTCCTGACCTGGTATTGGAGCCCTATCATCAATTCTACCTCCTGTTCCCTCTTAGATACCAGCTCCTCTATCGCTAACTTCACCTTTCCTAATGGCACTGGCAACCCCTTTCATGCATTCCCAGCCCTTAGTACTATATGGGATAACTTAAACTCCACAGTGTATACCCACTGGGCAGCACCCAATGGCTTATTCTGGATCTGCGGCAAATGAGCATATTCCCATCTCCCCTCCAACTGGACTGGGAGCTGTACACTTGGTATAATCCAGCCTGGTTTCTTCCTCCTTCCAAACCAAACTGGCCAAGAGCCAGGCATCCCCTTATACCAGGATTTACAGATAAGGCCCAAGAGGTCCCTTGATATGGGAGGACATCAAACCTGGGGGGAAGATGAATGGCCTCCCCAGCGGATCATCCAATATTATAGCCCAGCTACTTGGGCTCAAGACAGAATTTGGAGATACCTTACCCTCATTTGCACACTCAATCATATTATCAGTTTACAGGCTGTTCTGTAAATAATCACCAATGAAACTGCAACAGCTTTAGAGCACCTGGCTACCCAACAGACCCAGATGTGAGCCGCTATTTATCAGAACCACCTAACACTGGACTACTTACTGGCTGAAAAAGGTGCCATCTGTGGTAAATTCAATTAGTCAGACTGTTGTCTACAGATTGATGACACTGGCAAAGCCGTCTCCACCATTGCCACAAATATTAGAAAAGCTTGCCCATGTACCAGTTCAAAAATGGATGGGATGGGACCCCAAAAGCCTTTGGAGGATGGTTCTCCACCCTTGGAAGATTTGAAGCATTAAATGGAATTGTCCTCCTGCTCCTTGGAGCATGCCTCCTTTTACCCTGCATTCCCCCACTTGTCATTTGCTCCACCTCTTCCCTTATATAGGCCATTGTAGAATGTAAAACTGCCACTATGGTCCTTATGTTATGGAAGTTCCAACCCCTAGACCAGCAGCCCGTTGAAGGAGATGATGCTCTCTAACCTACGTATGAGTTTGAGCATCAAAGGGGGGAATGTAACAGGGAACCTTAGACAAAGACTTTCACAGACCACGTGACCACCAAGAATTCCATGCAGTGGCAGGGAGTCCTAGACAAAGCTTTCTTGGAACACATGGCCATCAAGATTTCTGCGTTTAACATTTCCTAATTCCTACCTCACCCAGGAGCCAGTCAGGAAGTAACACTATGCCACATACCCAAATAGAGAATCCTACCTGCTAACCTGGAAGCCTCAGGATATATAGCCCCGAGTCCTGTCCGGATCCAGGCTCAGCCTCTGGATATGAATCCGTTGAGCCGGTGCCAGCATCAATAAATGTTGCTTCCCGCCCTGAGCCTTGGTATCCCATCTCTCTGTTCCAGTATCCTGCAAGAGTACTACACCCTATTTCTTCTATTAGAAAACATGGTTAAAAATAATGTGACAGGAAAGACACTGTGCCAACTGCCTCCCAAGATCACAGCAAAATTACAAATAATTTTTACAACATTCAACCTTGGAAGTCCCCTGAACACTAGATGAACAGAACCTCTAAACAAAGGACTTAAAGAGGAGGCCACATCAGTCTGGTAGGAGAGAGCAGAGATGAGAGAAGGCAAACCCTGTGAGGGACACCTCAGCACTGGAGAGGCTTCTCTAGTTGGGCCAGAGACCCTCCAGCCCCATACCGAGCACACCAGCCCAGAGTTACTTTGCCGGGAAGAGGAGTTCCACTGTAGCTGGCAGTATAAATTAGCGAGGACTTTCTTTGCTCAACTCGGTGAGGCTTCCTCAGTGAGGCAGCTAGAGAATCAGTGGAGCCAGCACATGGACTCGCTCACCGGTGAGCATCACCTGGTCCCTGGTGGAGGGAGTAGCTGTGTGAGTAGGGCCCAGGAGACTGTGGGGAAGGACTGCACTGACTGCCTTTGGCACAGGAGCTGGAGGTTTGGGGACCATTGTTCCCCTGATGTGGAGCTTGCACACGAGTAGTGTATAGGAGGGTGCCATTTTTTCAGGGTCTGGTGGAATTGGAAAGGGTCCTCATTGGTCTGGTGAAATTGGCTCATGTGTGTGTGCATGAGCGCGCATGCGGCCTTGTACCCCCACCCTCCACAATGCTTATGCTGCGTACCGAGGGAAACTCCTGGTGGGTGCGCTTAGCTTCCAACAGGCTGTTCATTCAGATGCGGGAGTGCACAAGCCGCCTTGGGTCCTTGCTCTCTGCACTGCGCGTGCAGAATTGCCAGGTGGACAATTAGCTGTCGGGCTGCTTGGTCTGATCTGTGAACAGTTGATTGGGACAGGCTGAGATGCGGAGTTTTCCTGGGAGTGTTGGGCCATGAGCTGTGCACCTGCATCATCCGGCAGAGGCATTCCTGGTGCGTTTATGCAGGATGGTTGCCGGTGCAGGAGTGCATGCTGCTCTGACTTGGTGGGGGCCACTGACCACACCCCATGGTGCCTTGGGGGCCTGCCCCACCCACCTAGAGCTGTGTTGCTGGGGGCACCCTAAGACCCTGATGCCTGGCCGCCACCTCCGCAGGCCACAGATGGTTTTTTGCAGCAGCATACAGCCCGCAACAAACTGTGAGGTTTTTTGGTTGTGAGCACGGTTCCAGAGCACACAGCAGCTAATTGCAGAAAGCTCACTGCAAGCCTGAGAGGGAAGCCGGCATATGACGTGTTGAGCCTTTCCCCCCAACATGCCTGGTGCTGTGTCGCCCAGAGACTCTATTGCTCAGCAAGTGTTCTGCAGATTAAAGCAGGTGGAGAGCCGGTTTTTTACCCCCCTTTCTTTTCTTTATTACTTTTTTTACTTTTCTTGCTCTTTCATCTTTTTGTTCCTTTTCATTCTTTTGTTTCATCTGTTTTGTTTTTGTCATTGTTTCTCAGACTTGTTTATCTGGATATTGCTTTGGTCACTGTTTTTCTGTCTTGTTCTCCTGTTTTCATGTTTCTGTTTGTATCTGTTTTATATACTTTTCTTTCCCCTGTCTGACCATTGCTTATCAAGTTTCTGTGGGAGTGTATTTGTTTCTTGGTGTTGTTGGTTGCCTTGCTTTGTTTTTGTTTTATGAAGTGGATGTGGAACCAGCACTAGTGCAGGAGCTGAGACTACATAGAATTTGTAGAAACCACTGACCACAGCCTTTACACACCTGTAACACCACCTCGCCCACATACAGCTGCATTGCCAGGGACAATCAGGGTGCCAGGGAGACTGGCCCCACCCCCACAAACTGTGGAAAAAGTTTTTTACAACAGAAGGTGGTCTGCAGAGCCTTGGGGTCATCTTTGTGGTGTTCAGTGACCACAAACCTGCACCACAGCCACTCAAGAGCAGCTTTCATGAATCTCTGTGCATGAGGTGGAGGCTGGCTGTAGTGCCCTTGGGATGCTATACAAGGAAATCACAAGCCAGGTATTGGTGTAAGATCTGAATCTGCATTAACATCTTAAAAATTACCAATCACGTCATAAAACTCACTTGAACAACATCCTGCCAAGCTAGTGGACATCGCAGAGGCACCTTGAACACTGGGACAAATAACCAGATACACACCCATAAAGAGCTTCTTTCAATAGGTGGGTCTTACTGGCATCTGACAGGTGGAAACAGGCCTAGGGGGGCTTGGGCCTTTTCCTAAACTACCTCAGTACAAATATAGAAGAGAGCCAGCTTCAGTTCATACAGAGAACATTCCCATATGACCACAGCTCCAGCATGGGCAGCAGTCAAATGCATACAGCCTTGAGGCACCTACCAGGTAGCTATGGACTGTGAACAGGCAGGTCTGAAGTGGCTCTGAGTGGGAGTCCATCCCAGGAGCCACAAGGACCAATACACCCAGAGGCCAGTGGTAAACAAAACCAGAGTACTAACTGGTTGAACATACAAGTGGCACTTTCAAAGGAAATTATCCACAGGCATAAGAGTCCACAGTGGCCAAGCCTCCTCTGAGGAGGTCAACCTCCACACTGCATCTTATACATTGTGAACAAAGCTGGTTCTCCCAGCTAATCAGTCTGAGGGTTAATCCCACCCTCTGACAAGCCAAAAGCAATTAAACAGCAACTTCAACAGCAACACCTGTGGAACACACAGGACAGGAGAATACAGAGACTGTGCAATCTGAATATAAAGGATACATGCTACAAGAGAACCCAGAACGACTGAGAGGCATAGGTGATCTATCTAATACATCGAAGCAATCACAGAGCAATAACCAGAATGAAGAAACAAAGAAACATGTCCCAAGTAAAAGATCACAAGGAAACCTCTAGAAATGTAACTAAATGAAACAGAGGTATCCAAAAATTCAGAGACAGAGTTTAGAACACTGATGATAAGAATGTTTAAAGAACTTAGGACATAAAGAAGGATAGAGAAATTATTAAAAAAAACACTTAGAACAAAAGAATACAATAACTGAAATGAAGAATACACTTGACAGAATCACCATAGATTAAATGAAACAGGGGATTGGATCAACCATTTAGAAGACAAAATAGCAGAAATCACCCAGTTCGAGCAACAAAAAGAAAAAAGAATAAAAAACAATGAAAATAGTTTAAGAGACCTGTGGGACAACATCAAGCACAACATTTGCATCATAGGAATACCAGAAGGAGAAGAGAAGAAGCAAGGGATAGAGAATGTATTTGAAGAAAGAATGACTGAAGACTTTCCTATCCTGGTGTAGGAAATTGACATATTATCCCAGGAAGTGCAGAGAGTACCAAATAAACTGAACCCAAAGAGGTCCACACCAAGACACATCACAGTTAAAATGGCAAAAGTTAATGACAAAGACAGAATCCTAAGAGCAGCAAAAGAAAGACAGCAGGTCACATAGAAAGGAACTCCTATAAGACTAACTGCTAACTTTTCTACAGAAACTCTGTAGGCCAGAAGAGAATGGCAGGAAATATTCAAAGTGATGCAAAATAAAGGCCTACAACCGAGATTGCTCTACCCAGCACAGCTATCACTTAAAATTCAAGGAGACATAAAGAGTTTCTCAGAAAAAAGTAAGCTTAAGGAATTCATTACCACCAAGCAAGCATTGCAGGATATGTTGAAAGGGCTTTTTTAAACAGAAGAAAAGGGAAAACAAGCTAACCAAAGAAGATCAGAAATACAAATAACAAAATGGCAATAAATATGCACCTATCAATAATCACTTTAAATGTGAATGGATTAAATGCTCCAATCAAAAGACATAGAGTGGCTGAATGGATAAGAAAACAGGACCCATGCATATGCTGTTTACAAGAGGCTCATCTTAGATCAAAAGACACACACAGACTAAAAGTAAAGGGATGGAATAAGATATTTCACGCAAATGAAAATGAGAAAAAAATCAGGAGTAACAATACTTATTTCGGACAAAATAGACTTTAAAATAAAGACTACAATAAAAGACAAACAAGGGCACTACATAATAATAAAGGGATCGATTCAACAAAAGGACACAACTGTAGTAAACATCTATGCACCCAACCTAGAAGCTCCTAAGTATATAAAACAGATTTTGATGGACATAAAGCAGAGATCAAAAGTAACACTATTGTAGTAGGGGACTTCAACACCCCATCATCACCAAGGACACATCCTCCAAACAGAAAATCAACATGGAAAATGTGGTCTTAAATGACACTTTAGACCAGCTGGATTCAGTGATATTTTTGGAGCATTTCACCCCAAAGCAACACAATATACATTTTTCTCAAGTGCACATGGAACATTTTCCAAGATAGACCACATGTTAGGCCACAAAACAGTCTCAATAAATTTAAGAAGATTGAAATCATATCAAGTGTCTTTTCTGACCACAATGCTATGAAACTAGAAATCAATTATAAGAAGAAATCTGGAAAGCACACAAATACATGGACTGAATAACGTGCTACTAAATAGCGAGTGGGTAAAAATGAGATCAAGGAAAATATCAAAAGCTATCTTGATCTCAGACTTTCCAGTCTCCAAAACTATGAGAAATAAATATTTGTTGTTTGGGTCACCCAGTATATGGTATTTTGTTATAGCACTGAAAATGGACTAAGATAATTGCCTGGCATATTGAAAGTGCAGTGACTGGCCAAAAATTCTGAGGTTTGGGAACTTGGCTGTAATGAGTGAAATTGTATACTCCAAAAAGATATGTTTAAGTCCTAACCCCTGATACCTATGAATGTGACTTTATTTGGAAATAATGTAATTACAGATGTAATCAAGTTTAGGTGATGTCATACTGGCTTAGGGTAACACAACAACCCAAATTCTATGGGATGCAATGAATGCAGTCCTAAGAGGGAAATTTATAGCAATGTAGGCCTATCTAAAGAAATAAGAATGATCTCAAATCAACAGACTATCATTACGTCTAAGGGAACTGGAAAAAAACCTGCAAAACAAGCCCAAAGGGAGTACAAGGAAGGAAATAATAAAGACCAGAGCAGAAATAAATGAAATACAGACAAAAAAAATACAAAAGATCAATGAAACCAAGAGCTGGTTTTTTGAAAAGATAAACAAAATCAACAAACCTTTAGCCAGACTCACCAAGAAAGAGAGACGACCCAAATTAATAAAATCAGAAATGAAAAAAGAGAAGTGATAACAGACACCACAGAAATACAGAAAATTTTAAGAAAATACTATGAGCACTATGTGCCAACAAATTCGACAATATGGAAGAAATGGATAAATTTCTAGAAGCATATAATCTACCAAGTCTGAACCAAGAAGAAATAGAAACTCTGAACAGACTGATTACTACCAGAGAAATTGAAATTGAATCAGTAATCAACAAGCTTTCAATAAACAAAAGTCCTGGACCAGAAGGCTTCACAGATGAATTTTATAAAACATTCAAAAAAGAATTAATACCTATTCTCCTCAAACTATTCCAAAAAACACAGAAGGAGGAAGGGCTCCCAAGCACATTTTATGAGGCCACTATTACTCTGATCCCAAAATCAGACAACGATATTACAAAAAAAGAAAACTACAGCCGATATCTCTAATGAACATAGATGCAAAAATCCTCAACAAAATACTAGCAAACCGAATTGAGCATCACATTAAAAAATCATACAACTGCTTCAGAAAGTGGCAAGAATTATGGGCTATCCGTGTGTGCAAAGTGAGGGGGAGTATTTTGAGGGGGATTAATGGCAATGTGTCTTTCATTGTAATAAATTCTTTTTTAAATTAAAAAAAAAGATCATATACCACAATCAAGTGAGATTCATTCCTGGTATGCAAGGTTGGTTCAATATTTGCAAATCAATTAACGTAATACATTGTAGCTCTCAAATGAATAACACCACTGGGGTTCCTTACAATCCACAGGGCCAAGCTATTGTTCAATGTGCTAATCCCACCTTAAAAAAACAGTTACAAAACACTAAGGGGGAGACAGCAAGGACCCCCACAGATACAATTAGCAAAAACTATGTTTACCTTAAACTTTTTTAATTCTTCTGGTTCAAGTACTGACCACACCTTGGACGGACTGCAGCTGAGAGGTATTTCAACAACATGCTTAGTCCAAAACCTTTGGAAAAGTTCCTATCTGGTGGAAAGATATCCAAACTAATCAATGGTATTTAGGAAACTTGTTAACTTGGGGACGAGGTTTTGCTTGTATTTCTCCAGGTCCAGAGGAGCGTCCTTTGTGGGTGCCTAGCAGATGTGTCAAACCTTACCATGAGCAATGGCTCGAGGAAGAGAAAATTAGTGCAGATAGCAGATATAGAACCTCCAGTGTTCCAAATGTCTGGTCTATCGCTGACAACCATGCTGAAAACCACCCGGATAATCCTACTCCCCGGAGGAAGCACTCCCAAGATGGAGAAAGCTCAACCTCCCACATGGGGACAATTGAAAAATCTGTCTCAGATGGCAGAAAAGAATTTGGATGAAAAAGGCTTAACTAAAAATGGTACCAATATGCTAGTTTCTATGCTTGCAGTAATTTCAGTAGTAAGTTATCTTTTACAAAGCATTGTAAGTTAATTTTACTTATTGGTTTTATTTGTCTAATCCTTCTTTATTTACTTTTTAAAATCATACAGCTGTGGGCTATTTAAAAAACATATTTACTTTGGTTTAAAGACCCCCCATGTCTCTCACTTTGTCACCAAACCTGGAAAGTTCTCAGAGAAAAAGAAAATAGCTACTTTAAAATGTAACTGAAATATTTCTACTTATTGTGTTTAATCTTAGCTTTACTGTAAATATCCAACAACTACAGCAGGAGATGGATTTGATGACGTATGCTCACTTATCACTCCTGCCTGGAGATAAAATGCTTTCTGTGGCTGCAGAAGAGTTTTCTACTTTAAACCCCCTCCCTTGGGTAAACACCCTTGGAGAAGGACTTATGGGTACATTTCTAATCTTATTGATTTTATTGTTTCTATTTTACCTAGTCATCTGCCACAGACAACAAAAGCTCAGACGGGAAATAATCAGAAAGCCACCTAGTCTGTGTTCTTCATATTGCTAAAATCAAAAAGGGGGAGAGCCCCACACTGAGCACCAGATATCACGTCCCGCATGACAAGGGCTGGGGTTTCGAGGAGAGGCAGCAATGGGTTAAGAAATCACAAGAGTCAAAAATAGAGTTTCTGCAGGACAGGCATCTTGTCTCTGCAGACTGAGAGAGCAAGCCCTGATCCTGGCAGGTGAATAACTTTTATTTACAACTGTCACAAAGAAGTCAATTTGAATATCTATACCCAGTTAATTGATTCGATTGGACCGGCAGCTGCTGCACCGAAACTCTTTGTGATCAAGTATGAGTTGTGCTTTCACACATACGTATGATCTCCGGGATGGCATCAGCATTCCGAGACCACTGGATAAGGAAGTTTTACCGAGATCATTCCCTCGGGTCTTAGCATTCCAAGACACTTCCTTATAACTTCAAAGGATCAGTGTGCAGGAACATTCGAGTCGGCAGCTGCAAGGCAACAACACATCACATTAACAAAATAAAAAATAAAAACCATATGATCATATCAATAGATGCAGAAAAAGCATTTGACAAAATCCAGCAGCCATTTATGATAAAAACTCATGGCAAAATGGGAACAGTGGAATCATATCTCAACATAATAAAGGCCATATATGATAAGCCCACAGCAAACATCGTACTCAATGGGGAAAGGCTAAAAGCTTTTCCCTTAAGATCAGGAACAAGACAAGGCTGTCCACTTTCTCCGCTTCTATTCAACATAGTTCTGGAAGTTCTAACCACAGCAATCAGACAAGAAAATGTAATAAAAGGCATCCAAATTGGAAAGGAGGAAGTATAATTGGCATTATATGCAGATGACATGATACTATATATAGAGAATCCCAAAGCTTCCACCAAAAAACTTAGAACTCATAAATCAATTTAGTAAGGTAGCAGGATACAAAATTAATATTCAGACAGTTGCATTTGTATACACCGATAATAAATTATCAGAAGAAGAAATCAAGAAATCAATCACTTTTACAATTGCTTCAAGACAATAAAATTTCTAGGAACCAATTTAACCAAAGAAGTAAATGACCTGTACTCAGAAAACTATAAGACATTGAAGAGAAAAATCAAAGAAGATACAAATAAATGGAAATATATACCATGTTCATGGATAGGAAGAATTAATATAGTTAATATGTTAATACTACCTAAGGCAATATATACATTTAATGAAATTCCTATCAAACTACCAAGGACATTTTTCTCAGAAATAGAATACATAATCCTAAAATTTATATGGAACCATAAAACACCTGAATAACCATGGCAATCTTGAGAAATTAGAACAAAGTGGGAAGTATCATGCTACCTGACATCAAATCATGCTACAAGGCTATAGTAATCAAAACAGTATGGTACTGGCATAAAAACAGACACATAGACCAATGAAACAGAAAAGAGAGCCCAGAAAAAAAAAACCCATCCATATGTGGTCACTTAATCTTTGACAATGGAAGCAAGAATTTACATTGGAGTAAAAATAGTCTATTTAATAAATAGTGCTGGGAAAATTGGGCTGACACGAGCAAAAAAATGAAAATGGAGAATATACAAGAACAAACTCAAAATGAGTTAAAGACTTAAATGTAAGACCTGAAGCCATAAAACTCCTAGAAGAAAACATAGGGAATAAATTTGCAGACAATAATACCTTCAGTAATATTTTTACTGATATATCCCCTTGGGCAAGGAAAATAAAAGAAAAAGTAAACATATGGGATTACATGAAACAAAGGTTTTTTCACAGCAAAGGAAATCATCAATAAAACAAAAAGGCAGCCTACTGAATGGGAAAAGATATTTGCCAATGATATATCTGATAAGGGGTTAATATCTAAAATTTATAAGACACTCATTTAACTCAACACCAAAAAAAACAACAACCCAATTAAGAAATGTACAGAGGATATAAAGAAGCATTTCTCTAAAGAGGACATACAGATATCTGGCAAACAGGCATATGAAAAAATGTTCAACCTCACTAATGATTAGAGAAATGCAAATAAAACCACAATGAGACACCACCTCACTCTGGTCAGAATGGCTATCATCAATAAATCAACAAACGACAAGTGCTGGCAAAGCTGTGGAGAAAAGGGAACCCTGGTGCACTGTTGGTGGGACTGCAGATTGGTGTAGCCATTATGGAAATTAGCATGGAGGTATCTTTAAAAAATTGGAAATGGAACTACTGTATGACCCAGCAATTCCACTCTTGGGTATCTATCCAGAGAAACCCAAGATGCTAATTCAAAAAAATATATGCACCTCTATGTTTATTACAGCGCTATTTACAATAGCCAAGACTTGGAAACAATCGAAATGCCCATTGGTAGACGACTGGATTAAGAAACTGTGGTACATTTGTAAAATGCTGTATTACTCCGCTATAAAGAAGAATGAAATTGTATCATTTGCAAATATATGGATGTATCTAGAGACTATTATGTTAAGTGAAATAAGTCAGTCGGAGAAAGACAAATACCATATGATTTCACTTATATGTGGAATCTAAAAAACCGAATGAATGAGCAAAGTAAACAAATAGTCTCAGAGACAACTGATGGTTGCTAGTTGGGAGGAGGGTGGGAATGATGTATAAGGGGAAGGGATTAGACAGCATAAGTAAGTAACTACAATATTGCCACAGGGATATGAAAGACAGTTAAGGGGATATAATTCATAATGTTGTGGATATTTTATAGAGTGTCAGATGGTCACATAACTTGTTAGGGAGTCCACTTCATGGATGGGATAGAGGCTTGGTTACTACACTGTACACCTGAAGCTGATGTTGTATAATATTGTATGTCAACTATAAATGAATATATATATGTAGACCCGAGATGTGGAGTATAGTGTGAGAGCAGATTCAATGGAATTGTAATAGTTTTGTATGATATGGCGGCAGATGGGGGGATGTTGTCACTTTGAGGGGTAAAAAGTATAATTATTGCACTGTGTTGTACACCTGAAACTAATTTTTAAAATATTAAAGCCATGAAAAAAGAAGGAAAGAAAGAATAAAAACAATATAACCAAAATAATAATAATAATAATAATAATAATAATAATGTGACACTTGTGGCATTTATTACTCTATTGTCAGCCTTTGATTTTATAGATAGAAACCATTTACGAGCCAAGTTGCATGATCTCAATGTTGATACCTGGTTTTTAATGGTCCTTCAGAGCCTTTACCATAATATCAAAAAGGGATCAAAATGGATGGAAAATGGGCTTTAACAGAGCAGATTACATCCCCAAATAGTACAAATGTCTTCTCCCACCTACTTCTTAATTTTAACCCCAAATCATTTGATACATCTTTTGATAACCTGGATACATAAACACCTGTCATAGCACCCTCCTTATGCTGATGGCATAGTTCTATTATCACTCTGAGAGTATCCTTAAGGAGCCCCTAACATTATTGGACAATTAATACAATGAGGAATGGGTCAATATTAATTAGATCAATATTAGGATTGTTTCTTTTGGCAAACAGTCTTCAGCATTTTGATAACAAATACAGAGCAACTCTATAAAAAGATTATCTCATTTCATTATTTAATGGAGCATTTTGCAATTAACTAGCTCATCTAAACAGGCTCATTGGAATGTAGTCAAAAGCAAAATTAAGTAGTCTATAAGTTCTAATATGCTAGAGACAAACTGTTGGGTTGTTGCAAAAGTCATGATGTATTTTTTCTATGTTTTTCATTGCAAAAATGCATCACGACTTTTCCGACAACCCAACACTTACTTAGAAGGCCAGTTTTCAAAAGTCTCCTATCAGGACCCACTATCAAAATTGTAGCCTGGCACCAAGGCCAGACTGACAAGGAAGCTGGTGATAGACCCATACAGCAGACTAAGTCACTGCCCTACCCAGATCCCCTCACAACCTTCCCACTATTATTGAATAGCTCTTCACTGGCTTCTGTGTGCTTTCACTCCCATTGTCTGTACTAGTGTGTGTTCTTTAGAGGACAATCCTCATGGTACTGGAGTGGCTTTGCCCTGCATGGGCAAAGAGCTAGAAGTGCCAGGGAATTTATATCCCAGCTCCCAATCCCACTACAGGGAGTCATTTTCAATTAATCTGAATATTTGGTGCAAGAGTATGAAAGCCTAACTCTTCTGCCTCAGGTAGAAAAATTCTTAGGTATAAGTTATACTGAAGTGTAAGTTCTTTTGTGAATCAGGAAAAACTATCCATATTAATCAGGGTTCTTTAGAGAAACAGAACCAATAATATAGATCATAGATACAAGATAGGTAGGTAGGCAGGCAGATAGATAGATGATAGATAATAGATAGATAGATAGATAGATAGATAGATAGATAGATAGATATTGATTTATTATGAGGAATTGGCTCATAAAATATATAGAAGCTGAAAATTCCTACAATCTGCCATCTATCAGTGACTCAGGAAAGCCATTAGTATAATTCAGGCTGAGTCTGAAGGCCTGAGAACCAGTGGAACTAATGGTTTATATCCCATCTGAGGGCAAAAATGATGAGATGAGATGTCCAAGTGAGGCAAGAAAAAAAGGGAAAAATTCCTCCTTCCACCTTTTGCTCCATTCAGGCCCTCAATGAATTGGGTGATGCCCAAGTTACATCTTGGGGAGGGCAATCTACTTTACAGAGTCTACAGATTCAAATGCTTATCTCATTCAGAAACACCTTCATAGACACACCCAGTAATAATATATAATGACTGGCTCCTGCGTCCAGTAAAATAGCCACATAAAAATAACTGTCACACTTCCTGCACAGGACTCTACCCAAGATCTTTGCCTTGCCTGGCTTCCTTTCTTCCCTTGCCCTGTCCTGCTTCTTCTTCTCCCTTTCTTCCATGGACACATCCTCAATAAGGCACTTACAGGTAAACCTGCGTCTTAGTATCTGCTTCAAGAAAACCTGACTTAAGACAAACTGTTAAGAGTTTTCCACTTAAGAGTCAGTTTGGCCCTGGGAAGTGGGAAGCTGAGCTCACAAGTGTGGATCACAAGCACCAGGGGTGGGGAGAAGAAAGGAGAGAGAAGTTGGAAACCCAATTGAGCTTGATGTCTCTGATCAAAAGCCAAGAGGTGTAAATTGGTATTGGAGAGGAAAATTAATCTCTCCTTCTGGATGGAAAAAAATGCACACATTTCATTATCTTATTTTTTAAAATGCCCATGATCTCAAAATAAGCAGTGTAAAAATCTTTCCAGGTGACATGTATTCACATCTCCCTGCACACTCCAGTAAGCAGACTTTGAATGGAGGTTAGCATGGAGAAGCATTAGAGAGTATTCTTGGAGACAACACCTGTGGAAGAAAAGAGAAGAAAACTAAAATGGACAGAGGGAGAAGCTGAATAGATTCTCAATAAAGGCTTCTGCCAACCCCACAGAAAGTTCTGAGTTGGTTGGTCCTTCAGAGTTGTAGTAAGCTGGGTGAGAACATTGCATCTTAAGTTCATGAATCATTGGATGAAGGCTCTCCCAAGAAGGCCAGCCTTGGGCAGCTGGAGGAAGGAGCCCTGTGGTCCTGAACAGGATCTGTCAGCAAACATAAGCATCCTCTACATCCTTTCTCATGAAATCCTATCGAAATAACAGGCAAAGTATAAAAATAAAAATGAATTTGTATCTGCACTGGAAGATCATAAGAGGTGTCTCTAGCAAAACCAAAAAAGAAGACTTTCTGGAATAAATTGATGATAAAAGAT
Source organism: Hipposideros armiger (assembly GCF_001890085.2). Lineage (NCBI taxonomy): Eukaryota > Metazoa > Chordata > Mammalia > Chiroptera > Hipposideridae > Hipposideros > Hipposideros armiger. The sequence goes on from NW_017732122.1 coordinate 446,286, forward strand.
TTATAAAAATGCCCAATAGAAGTAAGAAAACTAACGTGATATTCGGGTGTCAGAGAAATATCCCAAACAAGTCTCAAAATATCCCAAGTAGAACTCTAAATAAGCCCAACATCAGAAGCAGCAGAGGCTAAATGATGACGCATTACACAGGTATTAGGCTGGATAATTAATTGTAGAGTGGAACAATTGAAGCAGTCCCTGCACTCTGGGGAACCCAACTCCAGCCTTTGTTGTAAAGAAAATCAGGACAGTTTGGTATCAGGGAAATTAAAAAAGTATTTCTCAAAAAACTCAGTGAGGCTCAGGAAGTAGAATGGAAAGGTGAGTCAAATGCTGCCACAGATTAAATAAGAACTAAAAATTTACCACACTATTTTATAGATAAAGAAAGTGAAATGAAAAAGGATTTAATAATATAGCCAAGTTCACACAGCTTCTTTTTTTTATAGCTTTATTAAGGTATACTTGACACATAAAATTCATCCATTTCATGTGAACAATTAAATAATTGTTAGTAACTCTGCCAAATGGTTGCAACCATTACCATAAATTAGTTTAAGAACATTTTTATTTCAAAAATCCCTCATATCCACTTACACTTAATACATTCCACCCCCAGCCTCATGCAACCACTAATCTACCTTCTTTTTCTATAAACTTGCCTTTTCTGAACATTTCATATAAACAGAATCATACACCATATGATCTCATGTGATTGGACCCTTTCACCTAGCATAATATTTTTGAGGTTCATCCATGAGGTAGTTAGAGTGTACAGTAATTTCTTCCATTTTATTGCTAAATAGTATTCAATTGAATGTCTATCAAATTTGTCTATTTAACAGTTGATGGAAATTTAGGTTGTTTTCAGTTTTGTCTATTATGAATAATGCTGCTATGGACATGCACAAGTCACACATCTTCTAATTGGCACTACTGAAATATAAACCTACAGTCTGAAGAAAGTACACATTCCATCTTTGGAGTAAAACAGTTTGTAGTGAATAAGTTTTCAGTGATTTATTTCCATAAGGCTGTCTTCCTGGGTCTTAGTCACCAGGCCATGGGGATTGTGCCATGCTCAAGCTGACCCCTAACCGACATATGCCACTAGACCTCAATCTACAACAGGACATGAATGAACTCTAGGGTGATACCACTTTGGTTTTCAGACTATAATTCCTGGTTACAAGATGAATGGAATTGATGTAGCTAAAGCCCATAGAACAATACCTGGATCATGTATAGTACTCAAAAAGTGGTTGTCATTATGATTAGTATCCATAAAATTATTGCTGACTTAACTCTTTTATTTTATGAGACTATAGAAAATATATTTAATTTCCCCCAGGCAAGAAAAATGTTTACTTATGAAATTATCACAGTTAATAATTAACTATAAATCAGTAAGTACGAAATTTATGTATTACCATTTTAATCTGCTATAGAAAATTTAATAAAATGATATGTGCTTATAACTAAAGACTGGCAAAAAGCACAACTGCTCACCACCTTTCTTCTGAACCTTGTTCTCCTCCTGGATCCTATGTGTCAGTTGTCAGCATTCCCATCCATCCAACCACCAAGCTAGAAGTCTGACAGGTATCCTATATCTTCCCATCTCTCTCAACCCTCTGTCTATCCAATAAATCAAGTCTTCCCTCTCTTCTGTCCTTCCCACCCTACTGCACTTGCCATGTCCAACCCCAATCACATTTCCCAGGACCACCACACAGATTTCAAGCTTATCATTTGGCATCATCTACATTGTAAATTCTAAAAGATCTGCCTCTCCAGGCTCATCTCCCACAACTCTTTGCCTTACATGTAATGTTTCAAAAACCCCAAAGCACTTGCAATTCCTCACACACACAGTTTTCAAAAGTTATCTCTCTGCCTACAAACTCCAATAGTACCTCAATCTGCTATTCCCCGTCCTTAGTTTAATGTTAAACTCAAGAACCACCATCTCTAGAATGCCTTTCCTGAACCACCACAGGTAAATCAAATCCTTCTCTTTTGCCTCAGTCCTCAGGCATGCCTACATCATTTTATTTATCACTTTCTAGTGCAATGACCTCTCCATGAGAAGTTCCAGAGTAAGATGGTCCCAAATTCAATCTGGCTCTGTTACTTACTATTGGGTTGTCGGAAAAGTCATGACGTATTTTGTCTATGTTTTTCAAAGCTCATTTATTTATATAAAGAACAAAGATCAATCAATGATATATTGCCTGTTTTGTTTGATAACCTTTTGCCATCTTTCAGTGAGCTTCATAATTGCTCGTTCATAGAAGGACCTGTCTTTATTTGCAAAAAACTGAACAAGGTGCTGATTTACAGCCTCATCTGAATTGAATGTAATACCAAGCAAGGAGTTTTGAAGAGAGCAAAACAAGCGAAAGTCTGATGGTTCAAGGTCAGGTGAGTATGGTGGGTATTGTGGGTGTGGAAACACATCCCATCCAAGCTCCAATCATTTCTGACAGGTGATCAAACTTGTGTGTGATCTCGTGTTTTTGCGATGGAACACAACTCCTTTACAATTAACGAGCTCTGGACATTTCTGGATGATGAATTCATTCAAATTGTCCAATTGCCGACAGTACACATTCAAATCGATTGTTTGGTTTCTTGGTAGGAGCTCGAAAAACACGACACCTTTAAAATCCCACCACACTGAGAGCATAACTTTCCTCTGATGAATGTCTGCTTTTGATGTCATTTGAGGCAAAGCATCGTGTCAGGACCAAGACCGTTTGCACACCACTTTGTTGTAAACAATCCACTTCTCATCACCAGTTATCAGTCACTTCAAAAGGGATCGTTTTCCTCATGTTTAATGAGCATATTGCAGATGTTTATACACGCCGTCAAATGAACTTCTTTGAGTATGTGCGGAACCCAAATATTGAGCTTACTTATGTATCCCAGCTTCTTTAGGTGGTCGTGAATGCTTGAATGATGGATGTTCAATGTTTCTGCAATCTCTCGTGTCATGTAATGTGGGTTTGACTCGATCAATGCTTTATTTTGTCATCATCAACCTTGGTGGGCCTCCCTGACCAAGGAGCATCGTTGAAATCAAAATCACCAGCACAGAATTTTGTGAACCATAGTTGGCACTGATATTCCTGTAGAGCATTGTCACCATAAACTTTATGCAACTTTTCACAAGCTCGATGTGCATTCTTCCCTTTATGGAAGTAAAACTGTAAAATATGGCAAAAATGCACAATTTGGTCTTCCATCTTCAACTTGTTGTAAAATCTCCAAAACTCAACCAAATTGCTCAATTTATTTTAGAATGAAGCTAGAACTGTCAGCTGTCAAATGACATAGCAATAACATAGATACAAATGACTCTAGTACTTCCAAAAATGAACTAGTGCATCTGTCACAAACATGTGTCATGACTTTTCCGACAACCCAATAGCTATGTGATCTTGAACAAGTCCCATGGAGTCTCAGAGTCTGTTTCCTAATCTGAAAAATGGGGCCATAAAGGAGATTAATTGGACTGTTGCATGTGAATAATTAGCACAATTCCTGGCAAATTATAAACCTCAAAATCAAAATTCTCATTACTATGAGTAGCTTCCCTTGGTAGGCTTATTCCAGTTTACATGCAGGGCATCTGTATCTGACACAGAGAAGAAGCTCTTCAATGCATATTGATTCAGTGGATACATGAGCAGATGAATGAGTAGATGGGTGAATGAGAATACCAGCTGCTCTCTCATTGATTATACTGGCAATCCTGGGGTGGTGCCCAGAGGGCTTAAGGATTATTTACTTGTTTCTCAAGCACATCACACTCACGTCTGTGTACCTACCTGAGCCCATCTTCATACTTCCCTGGTGCCCAGGCTGTATGCATCTTTGGCAGCCTCTCTCTAAATGCTGGTCAGGGGTGGGGCCAACTGCACCACTGCACACAGTGCTCAAGCTACATTAGTGCCCAATTTTCAAAACGTAAGAAACTTCTTAGAATAATAATTTTAGTGTCTTGTTTTTCTCTTCTTTGTGGAACACAGAACAAAAAAATATAAATAATAGAGTTGGGAGAGAAAGAAACCATCTCTTTTCTCAGAGTTAAAAAGGGCAAGTGACTATAAAATGAGAACATTCAACACCCAGCTGAGAAATAAAAATAGGCACAGGGCCATTAGGCCCAGAGTTGTCACTTGTGTCCTTCCCCTCTCTGGCTGCTCCTGGACAGAAGGGAGCTTAGAGGAAAACAAAGAGCTCTTCCCACTACATGGAGGGACCCTTCTGCTGCTGTCCTGGCCCATTTTTCTCAGTCACTGTCATCTCCTGGCAGTGGCTCTGCAATGAGATGGAAGGACATCCACTCAAACTGTATTAGCATCACATATTTATCCAATTGTTCCAAATGTAAGACAAAGTAAACAACCTGAAGAATGACCATACCAATCTACATACCCATAACAGGGTATCCTCATTAATTGTAGAAAACAGCGACTTAGCAAACATGTTTTTAATAAGGTAAAATAAATTCCACTATGTACTGAATTTGTGTTTTTCTTTACCAGTGAGCTTCCTGCCCCATTTTATACAACACATCAGACTCTCTCTCCCAGTGGGTTCTTTTGGTGAGATCTAAGTGTAATATGAAATATTGTCACTAAAACTATATATACTGTATTATGAAAATGGACAGATGTTTCCCAGTGAGTAATGAGTATCATTTTTCTCCAGTTTTCCTAACAGGCTGAAACCAAAAACAAACATACATCTGCACATACATGACTCATCTCAATAAAAGAATGTAACTGACAATCCAAAATCTTTAGAGGTCAAGAAAGAAACTGTTTTTCTCTTTTTACTTATCTAATTTTTAAAAAACAAATCCAAATTCTTCCTGTAAGCTACTTAATACCATTATTAAAATTTTAAACTACTGTACAATATATATCTACACATATATATGTACAAATTTGTGTATGCATGTATATGTGTATGTGTATGAGATCAGACAATCAATTTCACAAACTCATCCTAGAAAAATGCTATATACCTCATTGCTGAATATCACTAAGTACTCCCCTTGGGAAGCTGTGCACTGATACCAGCACCTAGTCCACCCTTCAAAGCAATTTGGAAACTCTTTTTCTGGAATGGCCATCAGAGCTGTCATTGTATTACACTTGATGTTCTAAATGTCATCAAAATGTCTTCCTTTCAATATTTCCTTTATCTTTGTGTGAAGAAAGAAGTCATTGGGGGCCTTATCAAGTGAGAAGGGAAGGTGTTCCAATACAGTTATTTGTTCACTGGTTAAAAACTCCCTCACAGACAGTGCCATGTGAGCTGGTGCATTATTGTGATGCAAGAGCCATGAACTGTTGGTGAAAAGTTCAGGTCATTTTTGTCTTTTTGATGTGGCTTTTTCAGCTCTTTCAAATAGTAAACTTGGTTAATTGTTTGTCCAGTTTGTACAAATTCATAATGAATAATCCCTCTGATATCAAAAAAGGTTAGCAACACCGTTGCAACAAGTTTGTGAACTTAATTGTCAGACCTCATATATGTATGTATGCATACACATAACTTCATAGGAAATGTCAGCTCATTTCATTAATTAACTTTGCACAAGACAGGCAAATTGAAGGAAAGGAGGAAACCTGGGGTCTTTTGATCCTGCTCTACATTTTTGCCCTATGCTTGAAACAGGACTTTAGAAAACCACAGAGTACTGAAGCCAGAAGATTCTTCAAAATCAAAAGGCAAACTCTCTTCACCATTGAGTAAACCAGGGCCCAGAAAAGAAAAGTGACTTCCCAAAACCACAGAGCTAGATGGCAGAAGAGCTGTAAAATGCATTCATATGTTCTGATGAGACAATTCCTGGGAGTCATGGATATATTAAATATTGGATAATAGTAGAGAAAGATACCGGTCAATCCCTCACCTGGACGAAAGTTCCCTTAAAATCACCAAGACAGAAAATAATTCATGACACAATGGCCTAATGTTTAAAGACAGCCTCTCCAGTCTCAAAAAAAATGTGGGGGAGGGAAGGATTATTACATCATATGATATATCATTCAGTTAATCAGCAATAATTTTTAAGAACCCACTGTAACAGGATATCCTCAACAATTGTAGAAAACAGCAACTGGCAAGAAGCCACAGAAGACATATGGCTCACACTTTCTCCTACACTTGCACTCTGGAGCTCACAGAGAGCCCTGATAGGGTCCAGAGAAAAGGACAGTGGAAAGAGGGGAAGGGGAAGAGATCAGCATTCATTGAAGAACTACCTTTCACAAATGACAAAATGGGTACTTTATATATGCAAACCCAATGTCAATCTGAAGGAAGACCAGGAGTAAAACAGCACAACAAATCCCTCCATCTCATAAAAGCATTGCTTATTATACACGTGCAATTTACAAAAGCATTTAAATGTATTTAATGTTTAAAGAATTTCAATCAAAAATTTCAATTTTTTATGTTATTACAGGAACTTTAAAAGGGAATTAAACAGGTTGCAGTTTAAAGAAAGGTTGGATATTTTCACTAGTCTATAAAGATAGGCTAAAAAAGTTGCCTCTCAAAACTAATCATGCCTATGAATATATGTTAATTAGTCAAATTTGTACACTGTGAATATGTACTACTGTGTTAATATTTCTGCATGCACTGTGTTTGTTCACTTTAATCCAAAATTTTTTACGAGATCACCAGATTCTACTTATGGCTTCCAGAAATGATAGACAGATTAGATGATAGATGATAGATAGATGATAGATAGATAGATAGATAGATAGATAGATAGATAATCTTAGGTGTGAAGGGGAGACAAAAGGGCAGATTTTTATTAAGTAAAAAGTGAGCTAAATATTTCTATGTGAAAAAAAGATAATTGTTAACCATATTGTAAAACCCTGATATTTTAATCTAAATTACATGTAAATTCAACACCTTTGTTATAAGAACTTGATAAACAAAGGCATTGAAGTCTTTGTTCTCTTAAAGTTCTATAATCCTAAGAAATAATTTTAGCCAGCTAAACTTTAAATAATGAATACTTTATTTTTCTACTTTATACTGAAGAGGAGAAAGGGAAAGAAGGCTAACATTCATTGAAAGCTACCTGGTAACTGGTGTTAGATACTTTACAACCATTATTTATTTTTATTTAAAAGGGATTTCTATTAAAATCAAAATTATATTTTTTGCAATATCTCCAAATCACTGTTCAAATTATGGCAAACATTGGAATTAGAAATCATTACAGTAACTATAGATTTTGCAAAATAAAAATGTATTTTGTTCACTGACCTAGTGCCCTTGATGTTGTTTGTATCACTAGAAAACACCACAATATTTGAAGTTTTTATCCACATTGTATTGAATGACAGGCAATCCATTGCAACAATAAATTAACAACCCCTAAAACAGGATGAAATTTTCTTGCTAGTGAAGAGGAGGAAACTGACTTCTTTTTTTCCTTTCTCTATTATTTTTTTAAGCAATAAAAGTCTATTAATATAAAGTGACACATTTCAGTGTGAAAAAATGCAGGCTGTGCAAAGCTTAAGGTTCTCACTGTACTAGCAATAGACCCACATTACACAGATGGAATACCCTTTCTTATTCACCTCATAAATGTTAAGAGCAGCACGCACAGCTTTTTCACTGTAGACAAACACTTGGTAAACACTGTAATTGAGTCCTTTAACTTGTGTGTTTCCCTAGGCTTGGTATGACTAAGTTTGTAGTCTCAAAGTGAGAAGAGTAAAGATTTTTTATTAAATACATATATCTCCATAATTGTGGCACATTCTCAGTGGTTGTTCCCAGCACATGGTTAGTTGTTAGGGTTTTTTTTCTTCTTTTTTGTTGTTTTAATTTCAAGAAAAAACTAATGAGTTTCCAGAAGCAGTGAGTGCTTTACGGCTGACTGTGATTTAAAACCAGCAGTAAAAGAAAAAGAAGACAGGAAAGGTAACTGGTTAATTGACCTTTATTGTGCCTTCTGCTTCATTTAGAAATGGAAATTAAATTAACATGATAATTCAGTCATACTGTGTTAAGGCTGCTATAAACCCATTGAATTTTATGGCCATTGATTTAGCATTTTTTTCTATTAACTGGGTTTAATTTTCAAAATTGTCATGCAGGTTCTGAAAAGTGGTTTATCCATTTTGGTTCTTCCAAGTTGCTAATGTGTAGCTTCTTTTTTTTTCTTTTTTCTTTTTTTAAAACTGGTACTCAAGCAGAGAGACCAACTGCCCTCAAATGCCTGAATTAATTTAGAAACTAAACACTTTGAAAGTCTTTGTAAGAAGCAAGGAGAGTTCAGGGATGGGAAAAGTCAGTGAAAGTTTCTAGTGCATATATCAAATTTCTTAAAGATTGTACCCTAAAACTAAGCCTGACAAAAAGGAATATGTGTGTGTGTGTGTGTGTGTGTGATCAAGAGAGCCATGAGAAGACTTTGTGTTGTGTTCTCTTTTTGCAGCTAATTGAGAACATGAAAATCTTTTAAAATGTAACCATTCCTTATATTTCAGGTTCCTAAACATCTTCTTAGCTGCTAATTTGGAATTATGACCAAAATTTCTATTTTTGAACTTTTAAAAGGTATCAAATTTATCAAATTTTACATGACATTAAAAACTATTTTGTTGATTCTCTTTAGAAGATATATATCCTAAGTGTATAGCTTTTAACATAGTTATAAGCACATTTTTAGTTACAAATTCAAATATTAAAGTTTTATTTTGAAACTTACTGACACATGAGGTCTCAGGGAGTTTCAGAAAGATTCTCTAATTTAACGTTATACCATTTCTGAAAAGTAGAAATATGACAGTTTTACCTTTTTGATCCTTAACACTAAAGAAAGAGAGGTAATTGGTAGGCCCATAGACCCCCAGCTAGAACACTTGCCTTTTCAACAGTCCTGGACTTTGAACCACAGTTGATAAATTCAAAGAAGTAATGAATGACCACCCTTTTTTTTTTACTGAATTGTCAACATTTTCCCATGATTTTCTAATGGTATGTTCAATTAAAATAGCTAATTTTTTTTAAAAATGCTACATTAAGGCTGGTCTGTTCATATTAAGGTCTAAGTGTGTTCTTATGTGTGCAGTGTGCTTTCAATATTCTTGTTTAACAATTGGCAATCATAATGAAACACCCTCAGAGCATCTGATAATATTACTATTGGAAAATAGCATATAAATACTTCATTTCCTCTGAACAAAGTAAACCAGGTAGTTCGTTATCCCTACACATTGCCTTAGACGTTTCCACTACAAGTAAATATTTTTATAGAGTTACACATATTTTTTAGTTTATTTAATAGTCAGGTATGATACTTAGTAGAAAATTAGTTTATAAAAAGAAGTAATATAGAGAAAGGATAGTTTATTTCCCTAAATGGATAACAAAAATATGGATCATGAGAAAGTGTCAGAGTGTAGAGGAGTTAGAAGCACCTGCTGATAATGATTGTGGGAAGAACAATACCTGGAAGATCTTCTGTAGTTCCTAACATTCAGTAGAGCACCTTGCACATAGAGGATGATCAATATATTAATATAACAATTACCAACACTTAATTATGTAACACTATTTTCCCAGCACTGTTCTATGGATTATATGTGCATTAACACATAATCCTCACATATGAGACAGGTCCAAGATGGCAGGCAGTACAGGTGAATGCTGAGTTCACTCCTTCCCTAAAAACACATGGAATATACTTGTATACCTATATTTAGAATAATTCCTCCTGAGAAACAACTGAGAGCCAATTGAACAGCTTCTGCAAAACAATCAAGAGAGAGAGACTGCATAGAGAATGTTGGAGAACCATAAGAGCTCTCTAGGAGCCGTGTTGGGAAGCCATTTCAGAAGAGTGAGGCTGCAAGCTGAGAAAGCTGCAGGCCTCCATGTTCTGTATATTGAAAAAAAGCTGCAAACTCCATGTTGGGTGAACAGCAAAAGAGGAACTGTTGGAGAGACAGCTTATCTCATCTCCTGTGCCAGGGTAAAGCAGAAGTCCTCTGGAACTGACATCACCAGACCCTCGGATATCACTTTCTAAATATGGACTCACATGCTTTGGGACTTTCCACCATGGACTTGCTGACAGTTGCTAATTGCCTCAGTTTAACCTTGTTTAAAATATATCATTGGTATATGTTGTGTAATCATGGAGCGTGTTGCTAGGAGAAATTGTTTCTCCAGACCCCCAAAACTTTGCATAAGTGACATTGGTTCCCCATTCCCCAAAACCCCCTACCAAAAATCCCCTGTGCTTAGCTAGAGGAATTTCCCTGCAAAAGAGGAAGTTGCTATCTATATAACCAGTGTGTGACTAATAAACAGTGGCACTCTCCGCCACCAGTGGCAGGGTGTCCCTCCTGATCCCAGCTTTGTCTCTGTGTCTTTCTTCTCTACTTGATTTCTTTTCTCAATCTCCCACTGGTCCACTCAGGGACTCTCTAAGTACCTGGCTTACGCACACCAGGTGTCCACTAGAAGTCGAGCGGGTCTCAGCAGAGCTGAGGGAGCTATCAAGGACATGAGGAGCTAGTGAGTGTCATTGCTTAGGTCTCCCTTGCACTTAGATAGCAGTCAGGAACTCTACTCAGGTTCTCTGGTCAAACTGCAAGGTACTGCAGTATGTCCACAACCACCTTTCTTGGAGCTAGATCCAGCAGAAACAGGAAGGTGCTACAGACATAGCATACATACATAGGGCTCTTCCATATGGTGATTGATCCAGCTAGTACAACATAGCGCTGCTGTACACACCCACTGGGTTGCACTCACATGTGGAGCTCCCCTACCTGGAGAGAGTGAGGAGCCAGCAAAATGCAGTGGTACACAAACACAGTGCTACCCTACCCAAATAAAGTGGGAAGATAGAGGGGTATTCCTGAACACACATGTGGAATTGCCCTGCCCCGAGAATGTGGAGGCAGCAAAACATTGGGGTACCCACATTAAGCACTGCCCCATGTGAAGTGAATGGGATGCTACTGTGCTTGCATGTGGGGTTGCCCTACCAAGAGAGGGTACTGAATCAGTAGGGCATTGTGATACTAGCATGCAGAGCAGCCTCACCCAGAATCAACTCTGGCAACAGATAATTAAAGCAACAGGGCAGGCAGCATATGCACCAGGAAGCTCCAACTAGAGTGGCAGCACTGATCAGAAGGGCAAAGAAGCACACACACACCAGGCTGTCCTACCAAGAACACACTGCTTCTGGTGAAGCAGCACACCAAGTACCACACAAACCCACCCCAACTACAACTGGCCTGACAAAACTATCCAGCACACAGTCTACACAGAGGCCATTATATAAAGATTGGGAGAGATTGCTATTTCATCTAACTCATAGGAACAAACACAGAAAGTAAAAACAAACAAACAAACAAACAAATGGGAGACAAAAGAATATCCCCCAAATGAAGGAACAAGAAAAAAACCTCATAGAAAAACTTTAATGAAACAGAGATAAGTAATTTGCCTGAGAAAGAATTCAAAGAAACAGTTATAATAGTGCTCAACAAAGTTGAGACTAGAATAGAGGAACTCAGAAAGTACTTTAACTAAGATTTAGAAAATGTGATAAAAAAACCAAGGTGAATAATACAATAACTGAAAATGAAGTTTACATTATAAGGAATTTACAGCAGCTCAGTTAATAAAGAAGAATGTATTAGTGACCTAGATTACAGAATAGTGTAAATCACCCAATCAGAACAGCAAAATGAAAAAAAAAAGGAAAAATATGAAGATTGTATAAGTGACCTCTGGGACAAAATCAAGCGCTCTAACATTTGCGTTATAGGGATTCCAGGAGAAGAGAGAGAGAGAAAGGGGCAGAAAGTATATCCGAAGTTACAATGGCTGAAAAGTTTCTTAATCTGGGAAAGGAAATGGACATCGAGGTCCAGGAAGTACAGATAGTTCCAAACAAGAAGAACACAAAGAGGCCCACACAAAGACATATTGAATTAAAATTTCAAAACAAAATGAAAGATAAAGAGACAATCTTGAAGATAGCAGGAAAGAAACAAGTCACATACAAGGGACACCCATAAGGATATCAGATGATTTCTCAGCAGCAACTTTACAAGCCAAAGGGAGAGACAGAAAATATTTAAAGTGCTGAAAGAAAGGAACCTACAATCTAGAATTCTATCTCTGGCAAGGTTATCATTCATAATTGAAGGAAAGATAAAGAATTTCTCAGACAAAATAAAATTAAATGAGTGTACCGCCATTAAACCAGCTTTACAAAAAATGCTAAATGGTCTTCTTATACAGAGAGGGGGGAAAAAGGCCATAACCAGAAACAAACAAATACAGGAAATAAAAAATCACACTGGTAAAGGCAAAATAGCAAAATTAAACTCTAACTACAATAAATAGGAGACACACAAAACAAATGCATAAAACAGAGTGACAAAAACATAAAAAATGGAGGGGGAGTGAAAATGTAGTGCTTTCAGAATGCATTCAAACTTAAACTTCTATCAGTTTAAAATAGACTGCTATAAATATAGATAGATATATATGTACCTAATGGTAACCAGAAACCTAAAATATAAAGAGAAAGGAAGCCAAGCAAAACACTAAAGAAAAGAAGCAAATCAGAAGTGATCAAGAGAAGAATAAAGGAACAGAGAACAACAAACACAGCCAAATACAATTAAAAAAATGAAAATCAGCACATACCTATGAAGAATTACTTTAAATATAACTGCACTAAATGCTCCAATCAAAAGACATAGAGTGGCTTAATGGATCTAAAGAATAAACCCACCTATATGCTGTCTACAAGAGACTCACTTTAGATTGAAAGAAACACACAGACTAAAAGAAAAGGGGTAAAAAAAGGTATTCTTTACAATAAATGAAAATAAAAATAATATGAAAATAATAAATGAAAAGAAAACTGGGGTAGTAATACTCATATCAGAAAAAAAAAGATTAAAACAAAGTATGTAAAAAGAAGCAAAGAAATACTTATATAATGATAAAAAAGTCAATCCAAGTAGAAGATATAACAATTGTAAATACCTACACACTTAACATAGGAGCACCCAAGTATATACAGAAAATATTAATGGACATAAAGGCAAAAAATTAACAATAATACAACAATAGTAGGGAATTTTAATACAACACTTACCTCAATGGATAGATCATCCACACAGAATATTAATAAGGAAACAATGGGGATGAAGGCAAGATAGTGGAGTAGATAAACACTGCTTGCCTTCTCTAATGACCACATTCAAATTATAATTATAGAACAATCAACCTAGAGAACCATCTGAACTCTAGCTGAAGAGAAGTCCTATAACTAAGGATATAAAGAAGAAGCCATGTTGAGACAGGTAAGAGGGCTAAAGATGTGAAAGAGGCCAGCCTCATACCTCTGTTTGGTGGGAGAGATATCTAGGCAATGGAGGTCCTCCCCCCAACCCAGAGGAGTGACAGACCCCAGTCTCATACCAGACTCCCCACTCCAAGTTGTGCAACACTGGAAGCACTTTACATGATCAGCAGCCAGCACCAAAAAGGCTCTTTCAGCAACAAACAGCTGGCCTCAACTCACATGCCACTGGAGGCAGTTTTGCAGCTGCATCCAGCCCCGTCCTGTGCTACAGTCTTTATTGAACAACTCTTGGGGGGTGGGGGGTGTGCGGGCTCAAGGAGGGCAGCAACTAACCTCAGTATGCTCTGAGTTTTTTGCTGAGTAGCCCCAGGCTCAGAACCGATACCAAACAAGAATCTACACTTACCTGGTGAACACTACTTGCCCCGCCCTCGTGACTCACTGAGATCCCACCTCACCCAACTCACATACCGTCCAAAGCTCTTTCAGCAGCTGAACCTTATGGGCAGCTGGCAAGTGACAGTAGGCCTTGGGGTGCCCTGGGCTTTTTGCTGAGCTGTCCAAGGTCCAGTACTGGTGGCAGCCATCCTTGGTTCACAAAATGGCTATTTGACACAACTCCAGGTCTAACACAAGCAGCAACCAACCATGGATTTCCCTGTAGCTCCTAGCAGGTAGCCCCAGACCATTCATAGATAATGGTTGACCTGGGCTTACATCTGAGCCCCTCCCAAGAGACTCCAGAGCCAACATGCCTGGAGCTAGCATCAGACCACAACAGAGCTCAAGCCAATTAACCTCACAAGTGGCACACCCAAAAAGTGTCTCAGCAGGCACCAGAGCCCACTGAGGTGAATACCACTCCACAGGGTATGCCCCCTGCACAGCAGCCTATAGCTGTGGACATGTCTAAACATCACAGCCAATCAGCTTGAGGGTAAACCCATCTACTGATGTGCCAAGTACAACAGAAGGGCACACACAACACACACAAGAGACACTCATGGAACACCTGGTGCAAGTGATGAGGGAGACTGTGCCACTGGGCACCACCAGGCACCTACTACATAAGGCCATCCTGCCAAGACTGGGAGACATAGCAGACTACCTAATACATTGAAACAAACATAGGGAGGCAGATAAAATAGGGAGACAAAAAAACATGTCCTAAACAAAATAACAGAATGAAGCTCCAGAAAAACAGCTAGACAAAATAGAGACAAGCAATCTACCAGATGCAAAGTTCCATAAACTAGTTATGAAGATGCTCAGTGATCTCAGTGAGAACTTCAACAAAGAGATAAAAAACATGAAAATGGAATTAGATGACATTAAAAGAACCCATCCGAAATGAAGATTATAATAACTGGGGCCAGCCAAGTGGCTCAGTTGATTAGAGTGCGAGCTCTGTGCAACAAGGTCACCAGTTCAATTCCCACATAGGCCAGTGAGCTGCACCCGAGCTGAGCTGCTGCTGAGCTGGTGAGGGTGCATGCTCTTAACAACAAGGCTGCCAGTTCTACTCTCGCACAGGATGGTGGGCTGTGACCCTCTCCCCCTCTAGCAACTAAGATTGAATACAGCACCTTGAGCTGAGCAGCCGCGAGCTGTTGATGGGCGGCTGCATGGCTCAGTGTGCAACAAGTTTGCTAGTTTGACTCCCCTTGCAACTAGATTGAAAGTGGCGATTGGACTTGGAGCTGAGCTTGCAATCACCACAACTAAGATTGAAGGACAACAACTTGACTTGGAGCTAATGGATCCTGGAAAAACACAATGGTCCCCTTCCCCAATTCCCCAACACTGTTTCCCTCCCCAATTCCCCAATAAAATCTTTTTTAAAAAGAATACAATAACTGAAATAAAGAATACATTAGAAATAATCAACAGTAGATTAGGTGAAGCAGAGGATCAAATCACTGATTTAGAAGATAAAGTAGCAGAAAACACCCAAGCAGAGCAACAAAAAGAAAAATCCAAAAACATGAGGATAATTTAAGCAGCCTCTGGAACAACATCAAACATACCAACATTTGCATTATACGGGTACCAGAAAAAGAAGAGACAGAGCAAGAAACTGAAAACACATTTGAAAAAGTAGTGATGGGAAATTTCCTAACCTGGTGAAGAAGATAGATATACAAGCCCAGGAAAGTGCAGAGAGTCCAAAACAAGATGAACTCAAACAGGCCCACATCAAGACACATCATAATGAAAATGACACATGTTAAAAACAAAGAGAGAATCTTACAAACAGCAAGAGAAAAGCAGTCAAGGAAGCCCCCATAAGACTGCCAGCTAATTTCTCAAGGAAACATTTCTGGCCAGAAGAGATTGGCTGAAATATTCAAAGTGATGAAAAGTAAGGACCTACAACCAAGATTACTCTACCCAGCAAAGCTATCATATAGAATCAAAGGACAGATAAAGAGCTCACCAGACAAGAAAAATTTCAGTTGTTCATCACCACGAAAACAGTATTATAAAAAATGTTAGATATGCTTCTTTAAGAAGAAAAAAGATAAAAAACATGAATAATAAAATGGCAATAACTATATATCTATCAATAATTTAAATATATATCTATATATCTATATATCTATTAAGTTTAAATGAATTACTAAATGAATTACTTTCAATGTAAATGGATTAAATGCTCCCATCAAAAAATATATGGTGGCTGAATTGATAGGGAAACAGGATCTACATATATGCTGCCTATGAGACTCATTTTATGTCAAAAGACACATACAGACTGAAAATAAAGAGATAGAAAAAGATATTTCATGAAAATGGAAACAAACAAACAAAAAAGTTGAATTAGCAATACTTATACCAGACAAAATAGACTTTAAAACAAAGGCTAAAACAAGAAACAAATAAGGATCCAGTAAACCTGCTTCTGGGTATTATTCAAAGAAACTCAAAACACTACTATGAAGGGACATATGCATCCATGTGATCATTGCAGCAGTATTTACAATAGGCAAGGTATGGAAGCAACCTGGGTGTTTATCAATAAATGAATGGATAAAGAAGAGGTGGTACATACATAGAATGAAATATTACTCAGACATAAAAAAAATGAAATCTTCCCATCTGAAACAACATGGATGGACCAAGAGGATATTATGCTAAATGGAGTAAATCAGACAGAGAAAGATGAATGTCATATGATTTCATTTATATGTGGAATCTAAAGAACAAAATAAACAAATAAAACAGAAACATTTTGATGATTGCCAGATGGAAAGGGGTTTGGGGGGGGTGAAAAAGAAAAGAGATTAAGAAGTACAAGTTGGCAGTTACAAACTAGTCAGGATATAGGGTATAGCCCAAGGATTATAATCAGTAATGTTATAATAATTATGTATGGTGTCAGGTGTGTACTAGATTTGTTAGGATGATCACTTCCCAAGGTATATAATGTCTACTCTCTATGTTGTACACACAAAACTAATACAATATTGTATGTTAACTGTAATTCAAAAAAATTTTTAAATGAGATTATATATATATAGTAGATTATATATATGAGAACATATATATTGGGTTGTCAGAAAAGTCATGACGCATTTTTGCAATGAAAAACAGAAAAAATACATCATGACTTTTCCGATAACCATATATATATATATATATATATATATATATTTCTTATATATATACTTATACTTGTATATATACTTATATATACAAGTATAAGTATATATACATATTATATGTATATATAAATATATATATATGATATATATATATATATATGTACGAGAACTTGCCACCTTTCACTTACATTGGCAGCACTGTACAAACAGCTGGTAAGGTTTCATAAACCTTGGTATATCTGTGTCTCACAGCTGTGTTCATGTCAACATATGGCAGTGTCTTGCTGAGTGGCATTCATATTGTTGTTGTGTGTTTTTGTGTGCCATTGTGTGAATGTCTGAGCTTGAATTAAAGCAACAAACAAACATTAAATTTCTTGTTAAAATTGTCAAGAGTGGGAGTGAAATCAGGGACATGTTAGTCCAAGTTTATGGGGATAATGCCATGAAGAAAATAGCAGTGTACAAATGGATTAAACATTTTTCTGAGGGGAGAGAACTGGTCACTGATGAAGAGAGATCAGGCTGACCAGTAACAAGCAGAACTGATGAAAACATTACAAGAATTCATCAAATTGTGGATCAAAATCATTAGCTAACTGGGAAAAGCATAGTAGACCAAGTAAACATTGATAAACAGTTAAGAAAATCTTAACTGAAAATCTTGGCATGAGAAAGGTGTGTGCAGAAATGGTCTCGAAGGAGCTCACCAATGAACAAAAACAAAGGAGAGTTGAAGTTTGTCAAGACCTCTTGAAGAGGCAAGACGATGTTTTGGGCTGTGTTATCACTGGTGATGAAACATAGGTGTACCAATACAACCCTGAAACAAAGCGTCAAAGCACACAATGGAAGTCAGCCAATATTGCACGACCAAAACTGTCCCATCAGTCCAAATCAAGACTCAAAACCATGTTGCTAACCTTTTTTGATATCAGAGGGATTATTCATTATGAATTTGTACCAACTGGACAAACAGTTAACCGAGCTTATTATTTGGATGTGCTGAAAAGGCTGCGTGAAAACGTTAGACGGCCTGAACTTTTTGCCAACAATTCATGGCTCTTGCATCACAACAATGCACCAACTCACATGTCTGTGAGGGAGTTTTTAGCCAGTAATCAAATGACTGTATTGGAACACCCTCCCTAGTCACCTGATCTGACCCCCAGTGACTTCTTTCTTTTTTTTTTTAAGGTTTTTTTATTGGGGAAGGGAACAGTGTTGGGGAACTGGAGAATAGGAACATTGTGTTTTTCCAGGACCCATAAGCTCCAATTCCAATTCAAGTTGTCCTTCAGTCTTAGTTGTAGAGGGTGCAAGCTCAGCTCCAAGTCCAGTTGCCACTTACCAGCTGAGTGGCTGCTTAGCTCAAGGTACCATGTTCAATCTTAGTTGTGGGAGGGCACAGCCTATCTCATGTGGGAGTTGAACAGGCAACCTTTTGTTAAGAGCATGTGCTCTCACCAGATGAGCCATCCAGTCACCCATTGGCAGCTCAGTGGCAGCTCATCTCAGGTACAGCTCACTGGCCCATGTGGGAATCAAACCTGTGACCCTGTTGCTCAGAGCTCATACTCTTAACAAACTGCACCACCCAGTCGACCCATGACTTCTTTACCAAAACATAAAGGAAATATTGAAAGGAAGACATTTTGATGACATTCAGGACATGAAGGGTAATATGATCACAGCTGTGATGGCCATTCCAAAAAGAGTTCCAAAAGTTCTTTAAAGGATGGACTAGGCACTGGCATCAGTGTATAGCTTCCCAAGGGGAGTACTTCAAAGGTGACCATAGCGATATTCAGCAAAGAGGTATGTAGCACTTTTTCCAGGATGAGTTCACGAACTTAATTGTGAACTTATGATCACAAATAGTATGCTGCTCTCACAGAAATGGTCATTCACAATGGAAACCAAGGAACAGGAACAAATGGGTCAAAAATCAGTGATAGTAATCATCAGGCAAAATTCTCAGGTGAGTATCATCATGGATACCAAGATGACTACCTCAGAGATTATCAATATAATGACTAAGGCATTTATTATTAGATTCACAGAGAGGAGCTCAGTATTTAGCCTATTGTTTTTATTCAGTGAGAAGCAAGCTAGCCTTGAATAATTTTTATCTTATCTTCCTAAAACATTATCATGCTTATTGTACCTAAAAGAAATATTACTTTACATACATTCCTTTTTCTGCCTCTTTCCTAAATAGTTGCCTTTTAGTGCTATAACAGTTAAATCCTACAGCATAACCAATAACTCCCATATGAAGTAAAAAGTAGTACTGTAAAAGTGGAGGACTCCTGTACTGCCAATTTTTTTATTACAGATCTATGTATTTTTACCATCTTATACTTAAACTGGTGTGTTCAAACAATAGGAAGTATTTTTTTAAAAACTTTTTATAGTTTAGTGTCTGGTTTCTATGTGGAAGACTAAACTCATGCTTATAGCTAAAGCTGGTATTTGCCAACTAAATTTAAGAAATTTACATATCAATGTTTCTACAATATTGTTTGTTAATTTTTAAATAAAGTCATGATCAGTGTGCAAAAAGAAAAAGAAGCCCTACTTTCCACAGATTCTTGCATATGACCTAAACTGACCAATCAGAATGCCCCATTGCCCTGGGCACAGTGACTATGGAATCCGACTAAAGCCAAGTATAGTCATTTTGGGTGGATTGGTATAGATACTTAGTATCCCTCTGAAATTGCGAGCTGTATAGGACTACGTAAGTCTAGAGCTGTGAGGACGATCTTTTCCAGTCACATGGAGAGAGCTTGCTGAATAAAACACTCCAAAGAATATAAGAAATATACATATGGAAAAAGTTTCTCATAACATGATCTGAGACCTGGATCCAATATGCCCATATTTAGCACCACTCTTTAAACTCTCAGTTATTTAAACAGGTAAATTTTTGTTTTTCCTTAAGTGATTTTGACTTATGAGGTGTGATCAAATAATACAGTGAATGCTTAATTTTTTTTAAATTTATTACAGTAAAAAAACACATTGTCATTAATTTCCTTCAAAATACCCCTTACTTCAAACACTCTTATCCCATTGTTCTTCTCACTACCTGAAGCAGTTCTGGAAGTCCTCTTTCGTGAGTGTCTTTAGTTGCACTCTCGTGGCTGACTTGATGTCCTGACTCGATTCAAAGCATTTAGGTTTCTTGGTCATTTTGACTTTGGGGGAAAGCCAGAAGTCACACGGTGCCAGATCTGGTGAATAAGGTGGATGAAGACAAACTGTAATGTTTTTATTTGACAGAAATTGTCATACCAGAAGCAATGTGTGACATGGAGCCTTTCTGTTGTGATCAGAACATACAGTGAATGCTGCTGCTGGGTGCCATCCGATGGAAAGGCAGGGATCTTCAACATGGGAAGTGGCACATTGACCCTTAGTAACAGTGTGGATGAGTTTCAACTTGTTCAGTGCAGTCAGTTGGTTGTGAGCTACAGTTGAAAGGTGTGTTTTAAAGTGTGCCATAAATCATCCTCCATCATGACAATGCTCCATGTCACACATCGCTTTTGGTGTATACAGCAATTTCTGTCAAATAAAACTGTTACAGTGTGTCTTCTTCCACCTTATTCATTGGGTCTGGCACCGTGTGACTTCTGGCTCTTTCCCAGAGTCAAAATGATTCAGGACATCGAGGCAGCCACAACAGTGCAACTAAAGACAGAGGTGTTTTTTGCAAATATCTTCTCCCATTCAGCTGCTTGCCTCTTTGTTTTGTTGCTTTTTAAAAATTCTGTGCAAAAGCTTTTTAGTTTCATATAGTTCCATTCATTTATTTTTGCTTTTACTTCCCTAGCCTTTGAGGTCAAATTTACTAAATCCTCTCTAAGACCAAGGTCCATAAGTTTAGTACCTAAGTTTTCTTCTATGCAATTTATTGTTTCAGGTCTCGTATTCAGGTCTTTCATCCATTTTGAGTTAATTTTGGTGTATGGTGACAGATAGTCAAGTTTCATTCTTTTGCATGTGGCTTTCCAATTTTCCCAGCACCAGTTATCAAAGATTTCTTTTCTCCATTGTATGTTTTTGCCTCCTTTTCAAAAATTATTTGCCCATATATGTGTGAATTTATTTCTGGGTTCTCAAATCTGTTACATTGGTTTGTGTGTCTGTTTCTTGGCTAATACCATGTTGTTTTGATTATTGTCACTGTGTAATATAATTTGAAGCCAGGGAGTGTGAGACCTCTGGCCTTGTTCTTTGTTCCCAGGATTGCTTTGACTATTGACTATTCAGGGTCTTTTGTGATTCCATACAAATCTGATGATTTTTTGTTCTATTTGTTTAGAAAATGTCATTGGGATTTTTATGGGAATTGTATTAAATCTGGATATTGCTTTTGATAATGTGGACATTTTAACTATGTTGATTTTTCCCATCCATGAACACAAACTGTCTTTCCATTTCTTTGTGTCTTCTTCAATTTCTTTTAATAACGTCTTGTAGTTTTCAGTGTATTGGTCCTTCACATCCTTTGTTAAGTTTATTTGTAGGCATTTTATTCTTTATGTTGTAATTACAAAATGAATTTTTTCCCTTTCTTTTTCTGAATATTCATCATTAGTATACAGGAACACAGTAAATTTTTGCACATTGATTTTATATCCTGCAATCATACTGTATTTGTTTATTGTTTCTAATAGCTTCTTGGTGGAGTCTTTATGGTTTTCTATACAAAGAATCATGTCATCAGCAAAAAGCAACAATTTGACTTCTTCATCCCAACTTCTTCATTTCCAACTTTTACTTCTTTCTCTTGCCTGGTTGCTCTGGCTAGGATTTCCAATCCTGTGTTGAATAGCAATGGTGAGAGGAGGCATCCTTGTTTTGTTTCTCATATTAGAAGAAAAGCTTTCAGTTTTGTTTTTGCTTTTGTTTTTTCCAGTAAGTATGATATTAGCTAAGGATTTTTCACATATGGCCTTTATTAATATTTTGAGGTACTTTTTTCTGTACCCATTTTATTGTGCTTTAATCATAAATGGATGTTGTATCTTATCAAATGCTTTGTCTGTATCTATTGATATAATCATGATTTTTATTCTTTATTTTGTTTATGTGGTGTATCACATTGATCAAGCTGCATGTGTTGAACTATCCTTGCCCCCCTGGAATAAACTCCACTTGATTGTAACGTATAATCTTTTTAATATGTTGTTGTGTTGTTGTATTCGATTTGCTAGTATTTTGTTTAGTTTTTTTGCATCTGTATTTATCAGAAATATTGGTCTGTAGTTTTCTTATTTTTGTGTTATCCTTACCAGGTTTTGGTGTTAGGGTAATGTTGGCTTCATAAAATGAGTTAGAAAGTATAGCTTCTTTTCAGTTTTTGGAAGAATTTGAGAAAGACAGGTGTTAAATCATATTTGAATATTTGGTAGAATTCACTAATGAAGTGATCTATTCCTGAACTTTTGCTTTTTGATAGATTTTTTATGATTGTTTCAATTTCTTTGCTGTTGATTGGTCTATTTAGATTTTCCATTTCTTCATGGTTCAGTCTAAGATGGTCATATATTTCTAAAAACTTGCCCATTTCTTCTGGTTATTGAATTTGGCGACATACGGTCTTTCATAGTATTCTTGTATAATCATTGTTTTTCTGTGGTATCCATCATAACTTCTCCTCTTTCATTTCTGATTTTGTTTATTTGTGCCTTTTCTCTTATTTCTGGAGTGAGTCTAGTCAGGGGTTTGACAATTGTATTAATAATCTTTTCAAAGAACCAAGTTTTTGTTGTATTATCTTTTTTTATTCTTTTTGTTCTCCATTATATTTAATTGTGCTCTAATTTTTATTACTTCCTTCTTTCTGGTGATTAGGAGCTTTATTTGTTCTTCTCCCTTATAGTTCTTTAAAATATAATGTTAGGTTGTTTATTTGGGATTTTTTTTGTTTCTTGAGATAGTCCTATAATGATATAAACTTCCCTCATATTACCACTTTCACAGCATCCCAAAAGTTTTAGCATGGTGTATTTTTATTCTCATTTGTTTCTATGTATATTTTGTTCTCTTTTTTTGGTTTCTTTGACCCAGTCATTAGTTAGTAGCATGTTGTTTAATCTCCACATATTTGTGGATTTTCCTGCTTTCCTTTTGCAGTTGATCTCCAATTTCAAAGCACTGTGGTCGGAGAATATGCTTGGTATGATTTCAATCGTCTTAAATTTGTTGAGGCTAGTTTTGTGTCCCAGTATATGGTCTATCTTTGAGCATGTTCCATGTGCACTAGAGAATGTATAATCTGATGTTCTGGGATGAAAGGTTCTGTAAATGTCTATTATGTCCATTTGGTCTAATGTGTCATTTAAAGCCAATATTTCCTTATTTTCTGTTTGGACAATCTATCCATACCTGTCAATGGTATATTTAGGTCCCCTACTATAATTGTGTTTTTGTCAGTTTCTCCCTTTAGTTCTGTTAGTAGTTGCTTTGTATATTTTGGTGCTCCCTGATTGAGAGCATGTATATTAATAACTGTTATGTCTTTTGTTGTATTTCCCCTTTAAAATTATGAAATGTCCATCTTTGTTTCTTTTTACCTTTTTTATCTTAAAAGTCTATTTCATCAGCTATAAGTATGGCTACACCCACTTTTTTCTGGATGCCATTTGTTTGGAGTGTCATTTTCCACTCTTTCACTTTGAGTCTATATTTGCCCTTGCAGCTGAGATGTGTCTCTTGAAGGCAGCATATGGTTGAGTTTTCCTTTTTGATCCAATCTGCTACTCTGTGCCTTCTTAGTAGTGAGTTCAGTCTATTTACATCTAGGGTTATTATTGATGTATTGGGACGTCCTTTAGCCATTTTATCTTTTGTTTTCTGGTAGCTTGGTGTTGCCATTGTTTCTTTTCCCTTGTGTTTCTGTCTGTTATTTTAGTTTGGTGGTATCTATGATATTTTTCCCCTTTGTTTTTTTCTTTTTTTAAGTTATATGTCTCAGCTGTGGATTTTTTGTGTGTGGTTGTCATTAGGTTTATATAAAAGGAATTTTCATATATACAGTAGTCCTTTTTTTTCCTGCATGCATTTATCTCCATTCTCCTTTGCAAATTCAGACCTTTACCCCTTCTTCTTTTAGGTTTTTCCTGTCGCAAATTATCCCTATTTATGCTGTGAATTCATTTCCAAGTTGCAATACCTATTGTCTTCTTTTCTTTTACTTTTCTATGTTTTTACCTCCTTTAACCTTCATGCTATGTTTAAGTGTATAGTGCCTATTCTGAATAAAGGTTGCAATTTCCTGCTTTTGTCTATCTACTAGTCATATTACTCATAGTTTTGTATCCTTTGGTCTTTTGTTTCAGGTAGAATAATTCTTTCAGTATTTCCTGTAATGCTGGCCTTGTAGTGGAAAATTCCTTCAGCTTTTACATATCTGGAACGGTTTCCATTGCTACTCCTTCATATCTAAAGGATAACTTTGCTGGATATATTTTTCTTGGCTAGCAATTTCTCTCAATGGTATGAATATTTGATTCCCTACCTCCTAGCTTGTAGAATTTCTGCTGAAAAATATGATGATACTCTAATGAGCTTTCCTTTCTGGGTTACCATCTTCTTTTCCATGTCTGCCTTGAGAATTCATTTTTTGTCATTCATTTATGACAGTTTTAATATAATGTGCCTTGGAGAAAGCCTCTATAGATTGAGATAATTGCTTATTCTGTTTGTTTTTCGAATTTGAGTATCCAGTTCTTTCCATAGATTTGGGAGTTTCTCATCAACTTATTTTTTTAAATAAGCTCTCTTCTCCTTCTGGTAAAACCATTATTCTTATATTGCCCTTTCAGATGGAGTCAGATAGTTCTTGTAGAGTTCTTTCATTTTTTTTTTAGCTCTCAAGTCTCTCCCTTCTTCCATTTGCATTATTTCCAGATTTCTGTCTTCAATATCACCAATTTTTTCTCCATCTTGTCAGCTTTACTCCCTAAGCTCACTATTTCATTCTTCATCTCTTTCATTGAGTTCGTCAGCTCCTAAATTTCTATTTGGTTCTTTTTTATCTATCTCTTTGGTATAGTATATATTTTGGTCATTGATTTTATTTCTGGGATCATTAAACTGACTGAGTTTTCTTGCATCTCATTAAGTATTTCCAGAACTGTAATCTTGAATTCTCTGTTATTTAAGTGATGTATTTCTATGTCTTTTTTTATTTTCTAGATATTTTTCATTTTCTTTTTGAGCTAGCTGCTTTGTTACCTTGGTTCATTGTGTTTGATAAATTGTTTTTCTCCCCAGGCCTAAGGGAGTGAACTCTGCAAGAGGTTGATAAGATGAAGTCTTTATTTTATTTTCCAGTAGGTGACACTTAACATTTTATTTTCTCTTGCAGTGTTCCAGCTTCTCAGATCTGCTGGGTAGTGAAAAATGCCTTGTATTCCCTGAGGAATTGGGTGTCTCCTCTGTGACCAGCTCACCTCTGTCTCAGGCCACCACCCCAGTGAAAGAATGTGATGGGTGATGGGGTTCTGATGAGCTCCTAAAATTCCAGTGCTGCTCCTGCAACCAGATGCAGTGTTTTGCTGCCTAACTAGTCCCAGGTACCCCCACTGGGATCAGCCATTAAGGATGTAGGCAAGGTGGTCTAATAGAGATGCTGGTGTGTTTGTAGCTTTGTTCTCCTCCCAGTAATGGTGACTACCAGAACTCAGCTCCCTCACGTCTGTATCTTCACCATTGTCTCTGGAATTAGCCACTGTGTGCATCTGCCACTCAGGAACTGTCTCTCCAGTTCTCATGGATATAGATATTTTGTTTTGTAACCTGACACTCATTATTACAGCTCTTTCTGTGGCCCACTGCTAGTTCTGAGTCGGGGAGGGGGGAGTGTGTGTGTGAGGAGGCAAGCTCTGGGAAGGTGGGGGGAGGTGGCCAGGCTCCATGGCTTTGTTTTCTGCCTGAGAGTGGTGGCTGCTAGAACAAAGCTGTCACACTTCTGTCTCTGAGGTCTCTGTCCAAATCAATGGTTTCAACCATATTATACACTGATCATCAAGTAGCATTGTTCAGGGCCACAAGAGTGCACCTGCAGTCCCAATCTTCCCCTCTCCTGGGACCACAGTGAACTCTGGGCTGCATCTGCAGCACCTGTCTCTGCTCTTTCCCTTTCCCACCTATACAGTTTGCCCTGATTTGCCCACCTTCAGATATTTCAATGCGCAGATCCCTCAGATGTGTTTGTGCATTATGCAGGGAATCTTTGTTGAATTATAGCTGTTCGAAATATCACTTCAACTGGAGAAATCAAGGGGATCCCTTACACTGCCATGCTTCTGACATCACTGAGATAAACTGTTAATGGATAACTTGGAACTGATATTCCTTCTTGCACATTTAATCAGCACAGATAAATTCTTGGATCAGTCCACATTTCAAATTTCCAATAGCAATTTTTGTAAAAGCTTTCTTTGGACTGAATAAGATAGGTATTCATCATTGTCTTTTTCTCCCTTGGAAAATGTTCACTAGCCTAGGAAACGATCACTTACTACTAAGGGTACAGAGAACATGTTATCACTGGTTCATGGAATTCAATGAGAATTCACTAACAAGAATTGTGGCATCTGAGGACCAATTTAAAAAAATGTAGATCTGGTTCAATCCAACAAATACCCATTAAGTTTCTACCCTGTTAAAACTACTATTCTGGAGGCTCTGAGGGTTCAGGCTGAATTCTCCATGCAAAAACAAATTTTCTCAATCGTGCTATGACGGGTTCTTTTTATATCAAAGTTGGCAGGAAATAGAGGGCTAAAATTGTTTCAAACTGTTGTTGGCAGTAAGCTTCTGTCTGTGTTAATTACACTCTGTTTGATGCTCATCATTCAGTCAACAGTCAACGCATTGTAGCCTTTCTGTGATTGACTAAACACCAAATTACTGTGCACAGCTTTTTGGATTTCTCAGTGTATCTAATTTATGTCATTCCAACATGTGATGATTTAATAGATTGGAGGTTTTTCCAGCCCTCACTCCTTTGGTAAATAACTAATCAATGAAAATCTTAGGTAAAAATACAGACACTCTCATGAGGAAGGGCTTAAAAGTTTAGAACCCTTTAGAAATACAGGTTTTTAAGAACGCTTTCCTAATTTTAAATTTGAAAGGACAGATGACTTTTAAAGATAAAAAATTGGGACCATATTTTAGTATTGTATAATATACATGCTTACATAATGCATAGAGACATCATCAAAAAATTTTAGAGAATTTGGGTAGATGTGCATATATGTGCTTATATATGCATACATTTGGTACGAGGGTGAGAGAGTGAGCTAGCAAAAATAATTGAAGGTAAAGATCATAATGAACAGAAATCAAATAAAAAACATGTTTTGTATTGCTTAGTTTTAGGTTGTTTTCAGTTCTCAAAATACATGTATTTTTTACCCCACAGGCTGCTTATACTCAGAGATGTGCTAAAGCCTGCTTGTACCAGCTTGTACAAGACAGTTTTGTCCATCTTTTTGCAGCTTCACATTCAGCATCTTACCATTGATAACTTGAAACTGGCCATGGTGGAAGCAGTTACACCACAGAAATTGGCAAATCCTATAAATCAAAGGTTTTTTTCCCCTACTACATCTGATGGGTAAACATTTACCAGAACAGAACTGTGTATATATGTGTGCATGCACTTGCCTGCACACACACACACACACACACACACACACACACACAGTATATGAATATATGTTAGGGAATAAAAGGCTAGCCTGAAGTATAAAGATTGTTTTATTTTTATGCCCTCACATTGACCATTGAACAGCTTTTATCTTTAATAGGCATAAATATGTAGACATATGGTAAATAGATGACACATAATAAGGGATGAATGACTAAATAATAAAATTATTATTCTAAAGGAAAATAAGAAAATGAAATTAAATGACATAGTGGTTAAGAAATGTAGATTAATTGTAATGGCTTTACTAAAAAAAAGACAAATTCTAAAGCATTTCATAAACTTGTTAGAGCTAGGAAGCTAATTTAGTTAACATCTAACTTAACCACGCATTTCATCTATAAGGAGACAAAGGTGCAGAATATTTAAGTGACTTAGCTATAATTATAAAACTAGGCAAGTGACAAAGCCAGAATAAGACTCAAGTTTTCTCACCAGGTTTTTAATGGGTCCATTACAAGTACTGTGTTCCCTTTTGTGGTATCTTAATAGGCTGAAATTACCAAAACAAGCATCAATTTATCCAGCAAATGTTTTTCTTTATTAAAACAAAATATCATTTGCTTTAAGTCCTTTTAAGAGAGCAAAGAGAAATATACTCAATAAATTTCTTTAAAAAGACCTCTCATTGCTCCCTCCAAATCTTGGCTGAGTCACCAGTGTCTTCTATTATAGATGGAAAGATGAGACCACAAAATTTGAGATGTTAGTATGATTTAAGTATTTTCATTCATAAAATTTATGTGAGGAGAGATCTGGTCAAGATGATGGAGTAGGTAAATTCTGTGTTTTCCTCCTCTCATAACTATATCAAAATTAAAACTGAACTACAGAACACCCATCATTGAGAATTGCCTGAAGTCTAACTGAACTGAAGCCCTACAACAAAGGACATACAGAAAAAGCCACATTGAAGCTGGTAGAAGGGGCGGAGATGTGGAATGGGCTGCTCCCACATGCACATGTGGTAGTTAAAAATTAGGAGGGGTATCTCAACTGTGGAGAAGCAAAGTGTTCCAGCCCCACAACTGGCTCCCCAGCCCAGGGTTTTAGTACCAAGAAGACTCTCTCACTCTAAGCTCAAACACTGAGGCAGCATCTTAAAAGGTGTCAGGGACATACGGGGAGGAACTGAATTGTCTGGCTCGAGGCCAAGGGTTGGAGAGGCATCTTTCTCCCTGATAAAGGAGCTGACAGTAGCTATTGTTTCTTTGTTGAGCCCTCCTCTTTCCCATGCAGGTGGCTACCATATCTGAGTCTCCATCAGCCTGGCTAACACAGTTCATTTGCCGTGATTTCCTGAGGTCCCACCCAACTTTTGGGCCCATCCAAGCCACTTACAGCAGCTGTTCTATATAAATGACTTCTCTTTGCTCAAACTGCAGACTTTCCTAAAAAGTCTCAAAGGTTCACAAAATACAAACAAGCAGAACCTGGCATTAGTGTGCCCCGTACCTCCGACTGAGCAGCACTAGTGACAGCTGGCCTTGGTTCATGGCTTGGCATCTTGAGGCATCTCCAAGTCCAGCACAGGTGGCAGCCATCTGCAGATTGCTTTGTGGCTTATGCCAGGTGGCCCCTATCAAGACACAGGCTGCAGTTGAAATTTGCCTGAAGTAGGCCCCCTCCCAGGAGGCTCTAGGACTTGCACACCCAATGGCCAGCTTCAGTCCCAGCTGGAGAATCACCCAGCTGCTTCTGGGGAAGACACACCCCAAGTGCACACTGGGAAGGCACCAGAACAATGCTAAAGTGAATCCTGCTCTGTAGGGTCACCAATGCACCACAGATCCTCCACTGTAGTCATGGCCAGTCCTCACAACCAATCAGGCCAAGGATCAATCTCTGCCATTGATGTGCAAACAGCAACCAAGGCTCAACTATACCAGGAGGGCACACAAAATATACACAAGGGGTACATCTGGAGTACCCAGCTCAGGTGACAAGGAAGACTGTGTCATTGAGCCCACAGCACACCTACTACATAAGACCACCCTACTAAGACTAGGAGGCATAGCAGTCTTACATAATACATAGAAACAAACACAAGGAGGCAGACAAAATGGGGAGACAAAGAAATGTCTTAAATAAAAGAATAAAACAAGGCTCCAGAAAAAAGAACTAGACAAAATAAAGAAAAGCAATCTACCAGATGCAGAGTTCAAAACACTGGTTATAAGAATGCTTAATGATCTCAAGGAGAACTTCAACAAAGAGATAGGAAGCATAAAGGTGGAGATAGAAAACATAAAAAGGAACCAGTCAGAAATAAAGCATACAATAACTGAAATTAAGAATACATTAGAGGGAATCAACAGATTAGATGAAGCAGAGGATCGAATCAGTGATTTAGAAGATATGGTAGCAGAAGACACCCAATCAAAACAGCAAAAAGAAAAAAGAATAAAAAACAATTAGGATAGTTTAAGGGGCCTCTAAAACAACTTCAAGTGTACCAACAATTGCATCATAGGGGTACCAGAAGGAGAAGAAAGACAGCAAGGACTTCAAAACCTATTTGAATAATGACAGAAAACTTGCCTAACCTGGTGAAGGAAATAAATATATAAGCTTGGGAAGAAAAAAGGGTCCCAAACAAGGTGAACCCAACAAGGCCTAAAACAAAAACACATCATAATTGAAATGCCAAAGCTTTAAGACAAAGAGAGAATCTTAAAAGCAGCAAGAGAAAAGCAGTTAGTTACCTAAAATGGAGCTCCCATAAGACTACGAGCTGATTTCTCAACAGAAACTTTTCAGGCTAGTAGGGATTGACAGGAAATATTCAAAGTGGTGACAAAGCAAGGACTTACAACCAAGATTACTCTACCCAGTAAAGCTATCATTTAGAATCAAAGAACAGATAAAGAGCTTCCAAGACAAAAAAAGCTAAAGGAGTTCATCAACAGCAAACAAGAATTACAAGCAATCTTAGAGGGATGATTTTAAGATGAAAAAGATCAAAAGTATTAATAATAAAATAGCAATAACTACATATCTATCAACAATTACTTTCAATGTAAATGGATTAAATGCTCCAATCAAAAGATAAGGTGTCTGAATGGTTAAGAAAACAAGACTCTTACATATGCTGCCTACAAGAGACTCACTTCAGATAAAAAGAAGCACACAGACTGAAAGCAAAGGGATGGGAAAAAGATGTTTCATGAAAATGGAAACAGAAAAACAAACAAACAGCTGGGGTAGCAATACTTATACCGGACAAAAAAGGACTTTAAACAAAGGCTATAACAAGAGACAAAGAAGAACCCAGTAATCCCTCTTCTAGGTTTTTATCTGAAGAAACCCAAAACACTACTTCAAGGGGATGTGTACATCCATATGTTCATTGCAGTGTTGTTTATAATGGCCAAGATGTGGAGGCAGCTGGAGTGTCCGTTGATGGACAGATGGATAAAGAGATGGTACATATACGAAGCCCTGACAATTAAGTTCGTGAATGTGTTGCAATGATGTTGCTAAATTTTTTTTTATATCAGAGGGATTATTCTTATGAATTTGTAGCAACTGGAAAAACAGTCAACCAAGTTTACCATTTGGAAGTCCTGAAAAGGCTGCGTGCAAAGGTTAGACGACCTGAACTTTTCACCAACAATTCATGGCTCTTGCATCACAACAATGCACCAACTCACATGGCATCATCTGTGAGGGAATTTTTAGCCAGAAAACAAATAACTGTATTGAAACACCCTCCCTACTCACCTGATCTGGCCCCCAATGACTTCTTTCTTTATCCAAAGATAAAAGAAATATTGAAAGGCAGACATTTTGATGACACTCAGTACACAAGGATAATACAATGACAGCTCTGATGACCATTCCAAAAAAAGAGTTCCAAAATTGCTTTGAAGGGTGGACTAGGCGCTGGCATCTGTACATAGCTTCCCAAGGGGAGTACTTCAAAGGTGACTGTAGTGATATTCAGCAATGAGATATGTAGCACTTTTTCTAGGATGAGTTCGCAAACTTAATTGTCAGACCTCATATACAATGGAATATTGCTTGGCTATTGAAGGGAATGGGTTCTTGGTATCTGTTGCAGCATAGATGGATGTGGAGGGTATTGTCCTGAGTGAAGTATGCCCAACAAAGAAGGACAGATGCAATGTGATTTTGCTTGTGCATGGAATCTAAAGAACAAAATAAACAAACAGAAACAAATTCATAGATACAAAGATCATTTTGATGGTTGCCAGATCAGAGGGGGTCTGTGGGTAGGTGTCAAAGGTGAAAAGATTAAGATGTACAAATTTGTTGTTACACAGTGGTCATCGGGATGTATGGTATAACATAAGGAATATAGTCAATAATATTGTAATAACTGTGGATGGTGTCAGATGGGTACTGGATTTACCGGAGTGATATATGGTAGGGGGTTGGGGAGCAGGTGAAAAAGGTGAAGGGATTAAGAAGTACAACTTAGTAGTTAACAAAATAGTCATGGGGATATAAAGTAAAACATAGGGAATATAGTCAATAATATGGTAATAACTATATATAGTGCCAGCTGGGTGCTAGAGTAATCAAGGGGATCACTTCTTAAATTATATAAATGCCTAACCACTATGATGTACACCTAAAATTAATATAAAATAATGAATGTCAACTGTAATTGAAAAATTAAAAAGGAGTGTGTGTGTGAATGGGAATAAGATGTTCTAATTTCCAGGTGTAAAACAAGTAAGTCATGGGCATGTAACACACAGCATAGGGAATATAATCAATAATATGTGATAGTGTGGTACAGTGTAAGATGGTTCCTGGACTTACAATCGTGATCACTTCTTTAGCTATATAAATGTTGAATAACTATTGTGTATACCTGAAACTATTATAATATTGTATGTTAGCTATATTTTAATAAAAATCATTTTTAAAAATTTCTCTTAATCACATTTACAGTTTCCTCCATCATTTGATGCAAAACCACAGACATGGTTTTCCTTGTCTATAAATGTTAAGCTAATTTTAAACCTTAAGGAGATTAGAAACTGCCCTTTACTCTTGTAAGATATTAATTTGTTAAGCTACTAATAAAAATATCTGCCAGATTTGATTAACATATGAATTGCCTGATGTTATCTAAAGTACCCTGTTCAAAGGGAATACTTATACATGTACAGTTTACATTTCATAAGCTGCTAGATTGCTAGAAACTTCACTCCTAGGAACAGAAGAAAGCCAATTTCCATCTCCCTCCCACTTGAAGATCCATCTTGTCAGGCATCTCAGATGGTACTCACTCTATCTCCTCCATTGACTGAAACATCCATTTATTCACTAAAAATAAATTGAGGAAATAGTGCACAAAGAATAGATTTTAGAGTCAGACTCTTAGGTCAAATACTAATTCAGGTACTTTCTAACTATGTAACCTTGGAAAAGCTACTTAATTACATAAGCTTCAATTTCCCTATCTGTAAATGCCTAGAATTATAGTGTCTAGAATTAATTTGATACATTAAGATTAAAGAAATAACATTTCAAAAATGTCTGATACAATGTCTGATGCATAATAGAAAGTTAACAAAAATTAGTTCTTTCTTTCCCTTCACACCCCTTCCATTGGCTAGGTGTTGGAGATACAAAAATTAATAAGCCATAACCCTGCACTCTAGGTATGTGTAATACAGCAAAAGAAAATATTTCTAAACAACTAAATTCTACAGTATAACTTGGTGAATCAATTAAGATCTCATCAGGAAACAGGTGGCACCTCAAAATGGATAATTTGAGGAGGGTCTAATAAAAGGACCATTTTCAAAGGTATGGTGAGAAAACCACAGGAGACAGTGCAGTGTCGCAAGGCTAAAAGCAAATCTGACACAGCCTTCCTCCTATGACTGAAGGCCTAGGGGAAGAGCAGGTACAATTACTTGGAAGGAAAGAATGGAACACTGGGGTGGTGGAGCTGCTTCATGTCAGCTTCAGAGAACATTCAGCATATCTGTTTCCAACTCCAGACTGAGTGACATCATATTGATAGCTTAAAATTGGCTTAAAAATTGAAGTATTTACACCACAGAAATGGGAAAAATACCACAAATCAGGGCTTCCTCAACTCCCAAACTAGCTGTTACCATTTACCACCACATCACTAGGTATAACATTTGCTATGGGAAGCAACCAGCCCAGAGTAAACTCACAGAAAGAAAACGAGGGGAATAAATAGCCCAAATTTATACTCCTTGTTCCCTCAGTTCTTCTGACAATGGCCAAACACAATCAGAAGCCAGAAGTCAAGAGAGTCCATTTACATCTATTCAGGCTGACTACCCAGGCAACCAGTCGGGTGGAGAGGATGAGACAGGAGATCTGAAGGGGAAAACAGAAGCATACAGTGCATATAACAGAAACAAGGATAAAGATTTATTGAAGTATCAAGGAGGAAATAATGTTTCCTGAGGAAGTTAGGGAAAATAGAGAGGAAATGGGTCTTGAAGGATGAGTAGGAGTTTGCCAAATGTGAAAGACAAAGGACATTGAAGACATGGAAAATGTGGAGGGGGAAAAAAGCTGAAATGCCTGACACTGCTGAAGAGCTGATATATTTAAAGATTAGCAGGATGGAACATAGTGTTTGGGGTTAGGGGACTGAGAATTCTGGAGGATGCAGGTGGAAAAAATATTCTGAGATTACATTGAAAAGCATCTCAAAATGTGTCCAGTTTTTCCATCCTCAATGCCATGACCCTCATTGAGCCACCAGCATCTTTCCCCTGAATGACCACCATAGCCCCTTCCAAACCACTCTAATACTACAGCCAAGGTGGCATTCCCAAAAGATAAATCTCATCTAGCTCCTCCTCTGCCTATGAGAAATGAGCTGCTCCTAAATGAATGGTTTTAAAACCCTCCTTGTATTCCTCAGCTTCTCCTGCCCCATCCTACTGCTCACCTCACCACTCTTCTCCTCCATTTTCCAAAAGCAGGGAGTGGTTTTACAATTCCTTAAATGGAACAGGCTTGTTCTCACCTTTACTTTTCTTCACCTGACCAACTCCATTTAACTTCAGATCTCAGCCATGATGTTAATCTCTCTTTGGACATCCCTGACTTCCCCTGCCCCTTCCAAATCTATTTCCTTTCCATGATACTCTAAGCATAGTCCTACTCTGGTACTTATAATCCTGATTACAGTTGCCAACTCCATAGTCTGTCTCTCCATCTAAACTCTAGGATCCTTGAAAATAGAGACTACATTAATTCAACTTTATATCCCCAATAACTAGCACAGAGTCTAGCATATAGTGGGCACTCAAAAAATATTGATTAGATAAATCTCTAATGGTTAAATATCAGGCACAGAGACAAGCATCTTGATATTTGGTGAGATATTTTTGCTGAAGTATTCTCCCAGCTAAGTATGAAGGGATTCCCTCTCCCCATTCTGTCACTGTTAATTCAGCTTGGACTCAGAATTTGTTGGCCATTGACCCTACTTGTTGTAAAACATCATAAGTGACACACAGGATAAGCCTAAATTGAGATTTATTGAGAAAAACACAAGCAGAGCAGCAATGGAATGCCTATGATTGCTCAAGCTCACAGACAGTGTGGCCAGCCCAGTACAATGGATGCATCATGGAAAGTGCTCCAGAAGAGGAATCTGCACTCCAGTGCTGCTGGAAATTTTTGTCAAGAAGCTTGGAGGGCCATATGACCCAGCAATTCCTCTCCTGCATATCTACCCAAAAAATCTGAAAACTTTTATCCATAAAGATGTATATGTGCTCCGATGTTCAATGCAGCTTTATTTACAGTGACCAAGACATGGAAACAACAAAAGTGTCCTTTGATAGATGGTTGGATAAAGAAGATGTGGTATATATACACAATGGAATACTATTCTACTATAAGAAAATATGAATTAGTGTCATTTGTGACAACATGGATGGGTCTTGATATTATTATGCTAAGCAAAATAAATCAGACAGAAGAAGTTGAGAACCATATGACTTCACTAATATGTGGGATATAAAACTGAAAGCAACAAAAGAATAAGACAAAGAAACAAAAACTCATAGACACAGACAACAGTTTAGTGGTTACCAGAGGGTAGGAGGGAGGGGTGGTAGATGAGGGTAAAAGGGATCAAATATATGGTGATGGAAGGAGAACTGACTCTGGGTGGTGAACACACAATGTGATATATAGATGATGCATTACAGAATTGTACACTTGAAACCTATATAACTTTACTAACTATTGTCACCCCAATAAACTTTAATTAGAAAGAAGAAGAAGAAGAAGAAGAAGAAGAAGAAGAAGAAGAAGAAGAAGAAGAAGAAGAAGAGGAAGAAGAAGAAGAAGAAGAAGAAGAAAGAAGAAGAAGGAGGAGGAGGAGGAAGAGGAGGAGGAGGAGGAGAAATGGAAGAAGAAGAAGCAGCAGCTGCTGGGAGGGGACAGAGAACTGAAGCTACCTGACAAAGGAGTTTCTAGGCTGGGGGTCAGGGTGAGTATATCTAGTGATCTTGTCTCCTTCTGATGAGCTAGATCCCTGCCAAGCCACTTAATGGAAGCAAGAGACAGCCACCAGGGTTATCAGCTGACAAAATGTGTATTTCATTACCTGTGGCACTCCAAGATGCTGAAAGTTCAGTAAGAAGCACAATTCAAGTGTACAAAAATGTCTCAGCCACTCTCGTTTTGGGGTCACAAAGTCAAGGCTATAGTTGAGCACTCAGCAACACAAGCCCCAAACATAGTAGGCTGGGAAGGTAGGGAAGCTCCTTTCCCAGTATAAACCAGCAGTTAAAACACTGAGGGTGTCCTCCTCATGCATTCAGTTACACTCTCAAATTGTTTAAATTGAAGGACACTGTTCCAGTTATATATTGCTTCATAACAAATCATCCCAAACCTTCCTGGCTTAAAATAAAAACAATCATTTTTATAATCTCTGGGTCATTATTTGGGAAGGCCTTAGCTGGCTATTTTTGACTGGAGGTTTCTCATGCCAGTTAATGGCTGGTGCTGGAAGAGCTGGTGGCTAGCTTGGCATTTCTGTCCTCAGAAGTCTCAGGCTTCTCCATGTGGCCTTTCCACCTGGGCTAGTTTGGGCTTCCTCGTAAAACAGTGGTCTCAGGGCCTTTCGATTGCTTGCATGGCAGCTAAGAGGTTCAGAGCAATTAGTGCAGTGATCAGTACAGAAGCTACATCACCTTGGAATCTCATAATGTCATAATGACCACAGTTATTATCCCACACACATTCAAAAAGAGAGCTCTTCTCAGAGTGTCACATTGTAAGACCACGTAGGAGGGGAGATACAGTTGCAGCCATCTTTGGAACATACACTCTGCCAAAGGCATCAACAAGTTGCTGCTCCAAAGATATCTCTCCCCAAATCTGGCCATGGTATCCAACTTGCACCAGTAATTTTCCATCAGTTACTATTTTCACATAGGTAAGGCCCCATGGCAAAGGGGTAGAAAATATTGACCCAAAATGGCAGCAAAGTACCAGGAAGAAAGGAAAAAGTTTTAACCCCTTGAAGCAGCATAGTAAGATTTTTATTTTATTTTTTTTAATCTTTTTTATTATTATTAGTTTCAGGTGTACAAAACAATGCAATAGTTATCCTTTTCAACCCTCACAAAGTGACAACATCCTCACCCCCGATATCATACATACCTATTACAATTCCATTGACTCCATTCCCACACTATAATCCACACCCCATGACTATATATGTATTAAATTATAGTTGACATATAATATTATTCAATGGCAGCTTCAGATGTACAGTGCAGTGGTCAGGCCTCTACACCATCTATGAAGTGATCTCCCTAACAAGACATGAGACCATCTGGCCCCCTAAAAAATATTTACAACATTATTGATTATATTCCCCAGACTGTCTTTTCTATCCCTGAGGCCATATAGTAGTTACCTATTTATGTTGTTTCGCCCCTTCCCCTTCTCCTTCATCCCCACCCCCTCCCAACTAGCAATGATCAGTTTTTCCTGTGTCTTTGAGACTATTTCTGTTTACATTATTCATTTATTCAGTTCTTTAGATTCCATATATAAGTGAGATCATATGGTGTTTGTCTTTCTCTGACTGACTTATTTCGCTTAGCATAATGTTCTCTAGGTCCATCCATATCATTGCAAATGGTACGATTTCCTTCTTTTTTATAGCTGAGTAATACACCATTGTGTAAATGTACCACAGTTATTTAATCCAGTCGTCTACCAATGGGCATTTCGATTGTTTCCAAGTTTTGGCTATTGTAAATAGTGCTGCAATAAACATAGGGGTGCATATATTTTTTTGAATTAGTGTCTTGGGTTTTTCTGGATAAATACCTAAGAGTGGAATTGCTGGGTCATAAGGTAGTTCCATTTCCAGTTTTTTTGAGATGCCTCCATACTGATTTCCATAGTGGCTGCACCAGACTGCAGTCCCACCAACAGTGCACCAGGATTCCTGTTTCCCCACAACCTCGCCAGCACTTGTTGTTTGTTGATTTGTTGATGATAGCCACTCTGACTGGATTAAGGTGGTATCTCATTGTGGTTTTTATTTGCATTTCCCTAATGATTAGTGAGGTTGACCATTTTTTTAAAGCCTGTTGGCAAGATATCTGTATGTCCTCTTTAGAGAAATGTCTCTTCATATCCTCTGCCCATTTTTTAATTGGGTTGCTTTTTTGGTGTTGAGTTGAATGAGTTTTTTATAAATTTTGGATATTAACCCCTTATCAGATATATCATTCACAAGTATCTTCTCCCATTTAATAGGCTTCCTTTTGTTTTTATTTTATTGATGGTTTCCTTTGTTGTGAAAAACTTTTAAGTGTGATGTAATCCCATCTGTTCATTTTTTCTTTTACTTCCCTTGCCTGTGGGGATGTATCAGTAAAAATATTGCTCAGGGTAATGTCTGCAAATTTACTCCCTATATTTTCTTCTTGGAGTTTTATGGTTTCAGGTCTTACCTTTAAGTCTTTAATCCATTTTGAATTTGTTGTTGTATATGGTATAAAGAGATGGTCCAATTTCATTTTTTTCACATGTGTCAATCCAATTTTCCCAGCACCATTTATTAAATAGACTATCTTTACCCCAATATAAATTCTTGCTTCCATTATCACAGACTAACTGTCTGTATATGCACGGATTTATTTCTGGGCTCTCTATTCTGTTCCATTGGTCTATGTATCTGTTTTTATGCCAGTACCACACTGTTTTAATTACTGTAGCCTTGTACTATGTTTTAATGTCTGGTAGCCTGATACCCCCAAATTGTTCTTATTTCTCAGAATTGCCGGGGTCTTTTATGATTCCATATAAATTTTAAGATTATATTTTCTATTTCTGTGAAAAATTCCCTAGGTAGTTTGATAGGAATTGTATTGAATCTATGTATTGCTTTAGGCAATATGGACATTTTAACTATATTAATTCTTCCTATCTATGAGCATGGTAGATGTTCCCATTTATTTGTATCTTCTTTTATTTCTTTATTCAGTATCATAATTTTCTGAGTTCAGGTAGGTCTTTTACTTCTTTGGTTAAATTTATTCCTTAGTATTTTATAGTTCTTGAAGCAATTATAAATGGAACTATTTTCTTAATTTCTCTTTCCAGTAGTTTATTATAGATATATACAAATGCAACAGATTTCAGAATGTTGATTTTGTATCCTGCTACCTTACTGAATTCGTCTATCAGTTCCAATAGTATTTTGATGGAATCTTGGAGGTTCTCTATATATAGTATCATGTCCTCTGCATATAATGACAATTTTACTTCCTCCTTACTGATTTGGATGCCTTTTATTTCTTTTTCTTATCTGACTGCTGTAGCTAGAACTTCCAGAACTATACTGAATAAAAGTGGAGAAAGTGAACAGCCTTGTCTTGGTCCTGATCTTAAGGGGAATGGTTTTAGCTTTTTCCAATTGAGTATGATGTTAGCTGTGGGTTTATAGTTTATGGCCTTTATTATGTTGAGATATGATCCCTCTATTCCCATTTTGCTAAGAGTTTTTATCATAAATGGCTGCTGGATTTTGTCAAATGCTTTTTCTGCATCTATTGATATGACCATATAATTTTTATTTTTCATTTGTTCATGTGTTGTATCACATTAATTGATTTGCAGATGTTGAACCAACCTTGCGTACTAGGGATGAAACCCACTTGATCATGGTGTATGATCTTCTTAATATATTGCTGAATTCTGTTTGCTAATATTTTGTTGAGAATTTTTGCATCTATGTTCATCAGGAATATTGGCCTGTAGTTTTCCTTTTTTGTATTGTTTTTGTCTGGTTTTGGAATCAGGGTGATAGTGGCTTCATAGAAAGAGTTCGGGAGCCTTCCTTCCTTCTGAATTTTTTGGAATAGTTTTCAAAGAATAGGTGATGATTCTTTTTTGAATGTTTTGTAAAATTCACTTGTGAGGCCATCTTCTCCAGGGCTTTTGTTTGTTGGGAGCATGTTGATTACTGATTCAATTTCCTTAGTAGTAATCAGTCTATTCAGATTTTCTGTTTCTTCTTCAGTTAGCTTTGGAAGTGTGTATGCGTCTAGAAAATTAACCATTTCTTCCAGATTATCAAATTTGTTGGCATATAGTTGCTCATAGTAATTTCTTTAAATTTTTTGTATTTCTGTGGTGTCTGTTGTCATTTTGCCTCTTACATTCCTGATTTTACTAATTTGACTCCACTCTTTTTTTTGATGAGTCTGGCTAGAGGTTTGTCAATTTTGTTTATCTTCTCAAAAAAAACAGATCTTGGTTTTGTTGATCTTTTGTATTGTTTTTCTGGTCTCTAGTTCATTTATTTTCACTCTATTCTTTATTATCTCCTATCTTGTACTCTCTTTGGGCTTATTTTGCTGTTCATTTTCCAGTTCCCTGAGGTGTAAGGATAACCTGTTGATTTGAGATTTTTCTTGCTTCTTTAGGTAGGCCTGCACTGCTATGAACTTTCCTCGTAGGACTGCTTTCTCTGCATACCAGAGATTTTGGGTTGTGGTGTTTTCATTTTCGTTTTTCTCAAGGTATCTTTTGATTTCCTCCTTGATCTCATTTTTGACCCACTCACTATTTAGTAGCATATTACTCAGCCTCCACGTTATTTGTGTGCTTTACAGTTTTCTTCTTGTAAGTGATTTCTAGTTTCATAGCATTGTGGTTGGAGAAGACACTTGATATGGTTTCAATCTTCTTAAATTTATTGAGATTTGTTTTGTGGCCCAACATGTGGTCTATCTTTGAAAATGTTCCATGTGCACTTGAGAAGAATGTATATTCTGTACCTTTGGGGTTAATGCTCTGAAAATATCAGTTACATCCAACTGGTCTAATGTGTCATTTAATACTACTGTTTCCACATTGATTTTCTGTCTGGAGGATGTGTCCATTGGTGACAGTGGGGTGTTGAAATCCCCTACTATTATAATGTTACTGGTGATATCCATCTTTATGTCTGTCAATATATGTTTTATATATTTAGGGGCTCTTATGTTAGGTGCATAGATGTTTACTAGGTTTATGTCCTCCTGTTGGATTGATCCCTTCATCATTATGAAGTGCCCTTCTCTGCTATCTTGTCCTCTAAGTTACTTATTTGATCCTCTGCTTCATCCAATCTGCTAATAATTCCATCAAATTTGTTATTTAATTCATTAATTTTATTCTTTAGTTCTAGCTGGTTGTTTTTTATGATTTCTCTATCCTTCATTATATTCTCATTAATTTACTTGAACATTGTAATAATCAGTGTTCTAAACTCTGTCTCTGATATGTTGGTTGTCTCTGTTTCCTCTAGTTCCACTGATTCAGGAGGTTTCTTCTGTTCTTTTATTTGGGATGTGTTTTTTTTGTTTTCCCATTTTGGCTTACTCTTTGTGCTTGCTTCGATGTAATAGGTAGATCCCCTAGGTCTCTCAGTCTTTTCTGGGTGGACATATGTGGTATGTGTCCTTTATATTTGAATTGCTCAGTCTCCCTTTCTCCTGTGTGTGTGTGTGTGTGTGTGTATACCAGAAGTGTTCCTTGTGTTGTGTGTCTTCTGTTGAAGTTGAGCTTTGATTGCTTTTGGCTTGTCAGTAGGTGGGATTGACTCCCAGACTGACTAGCTGGGAGGATTGGCTATGTCCACAATGTATGAGCTGCTATGTGAGGGTTGACCCCTCTGATGAGGGTTGGCCCCTATGGGCTCTTGTGCCTGTAGCGATTTCCCTTTGGGTGTGACTCTTGTAGGTCAAGCCCTGTAATGCTCTGGTTTTATCTAAAGTTGGCCTCTGGGTGTGATGATTCTTGTGCCTCTTTGGCTGGGCCCTGCTGCAGAGCAATTTTAGAGAAAAACAGATCAACAAGCACAACCACAACAGCCACCAAAGGAAACCAGATACTCTTACATGTAAAAAACAACCAATGAGCTACACTCAACACGTGCAGAAATATCAAACATACAAAAGACGAAAACAAACAAAAACAAAACAACAACAATAAAAACAAAGAACAAAAACCATAATAAAATAAAATAAAATAGAATAAAATTAAAATAGAATAAACACAATAAACAAAACAGCAACACCCCCAAAAAAAGTTTGTGGAAAAATGGAAAGAAAGAAGAAAATAAAGAAGAAAAGAAGGGAGAGAGAGAGAGAGTAGAAAAGAAAGAAGAAAAAAAAAGGAAAAAAATATATATATACACATCTACACACCCATATATATGGACATATATATCCACATGTATACACCTATATATATGCCTATATTAAAAACTAAAAATGATAATAATGAAATAGAAAAAAACCAAAACAAGCAACCAAAAAAAACCCCAAAAACTCCCCCCCGCAAACAAACAACAATAAATACAC
The DNA here is from genome assembly GCF_001890085.2 of Hipposideros armiger. Taxonomy (NCBI): domain Eukaryota; kingdom Metazoa; phylum Chordata; class Mammalia; order Chiroptera; family Hipposideridae; genus Hipposideros; species Hipposideros armiger. The sequence goes on from NW_017732122.1 coordinate 488,901, forward strand.
ACACAAAAAAACAAACAGTGTCAGTCTTGACTGAAGTCTACCAAGCTTTACCCACGTTGTCCTCTGCTTTACACAAACTCCTCTGCATCTTGTGAGGGCAGAGCAGGCCACATGGTGCCTAGAGTGGCCCTGGCAATGCAGGTCTATTTTAGATGAGTGGGGTTATGAGGTGTGGTTGGTAATTTCTACAAAGTCAATGCCCATCGGTAGACGACTGGATTAAGAAACTGTGGTACAATGTTGTTTCTGCTCTCGCCTGCCCAAGGCATGCTGAACGCTGTGCAGCCAGAAGGCCCAATATATGTCTTCGGGCACTCTTTCTGCTGGAGGCTGTAGGGGCTGTGAGATTTCAGAGCTGCTAAAAGCCATCTCCCGGGGGTGGGGGGTGNTTGGTGGGGGGTGGGGGGTGGGGGAGGGAGCTGCAAGTGAATCAGCAGCTCAAGTTGCCCCACCTCCCAAGCTGTGCAGGAGAGGTCGGGCCCGGGATATGTAGGCTTACACTCTGCAGCCTCTTCTCATGTGGAGTTATCAACCCCCTGGGAGTAAGAGCACCTCTGTAATCTGACCCTACTCCTCCATTCAGGGGTCAGCCTAAGGCTCTGGCCTGGCAGAGGCCAAGAAGGGAGGGTGGGGGTGGGCTCTCATCTATGCAGTTTTTTGCTTTCTGTCCTAGAAAAAAGGGGAAAAAAAGTCCCACTGCCATTTTGAGCTGAGGCTTCTGTCCCAGATGCTCCAGCCGAGCTCCTGCTGTGCTCTGGGAGGGACTGCAGGGGTGCAGGGACCGAGCCCACCCTGGCACTGCAACACGATCTCTGCTCTGCCTCCTGAGGTCCCACGTTTCCGCAGCTGCAGGTGCAGGCTGTGTCTCCACGCGTCTTGCTTCCCTCTTCCCTTGTTCACCCATTTTGAGGCTTCTGCCTCAAAGCCTGCCCGCTGCGGAGCTTCTGTTGCACTCCTGGCGCAGGCACTGAGCCTGCCCTGACGCTGCAACGCTCTCCGCTCTGTCTCCTGGGGTCCCGTGGCTCCACAACCTCCGGTATGGACCACACCTCTGCACGCACGTCTCTTCTCTCTTCTCCCCTACTCGCCGGCCTGAGGCTTTTGCCTCAGACTGCAAACTGTCTCACACTTGCTGCTCTCTAAGCAGACCGCGAGGCGCGCAGGGGGGCCAGTCTCTTGGAATCACTCTCGGCTCAACTCTCTGAGGCCCTGTGTCTCAGCAGCCTGCAGGTGCAGGCTCTGTCTCCACGCATCTCGCCTCCCTCTTCCCTCACTTGCCCGGTCTGCCCACCTCTAAGTAATTGGCGTGGGAGTCTCTTAGCTGCTCTGTGTGATGGGTAGAGGCTTGCCTGATGAGTTACAGCGTTCAAGTTGCGGCGATTTTCAGGGGAGAACTCAGGGAGCCCTCCTCACAGCTGCCATTTTCCCCGCCAATCAAGAATTTTATTTTAGAACTATCACTATACCTGTGTTGTCCAAAGTGAATTGGAGAAAACAAATCTTAGGAAAAGATGCTGCTTGTCATCTTTGCTTCTAATCTCCCTGTGTGCCTTAGGTTTCTTGTTTTTAAAATGAGATAAATAGTAGCATTTGCCTCTAGGGATAATTTTGAAAATGAAATATGGGTAAGTTAATATAAGTAAGGTGCTCGTTATAATGTTTGGTACATAGCAAGTGTTTTTACACACACACACACACACACAAACACACACACACACACTTGCTATTATCATATTCCTAATATTCATATGAGAGAGGATGGTGACTTAAACTAAGGAAATGGATAGAATTTAAATATTTTGTGGAAGGTAAAAAAAGAGAGAATCAGGGCCTACTGAGTGGCGCGATGGTTAAGAACTGGCTTGGGACGCCAGAGGGCCCCGGTTTGGATCCCACATATGAGGGCCAGTGACACTGCCCTCCACAGCTAAGATGCTGAACAACAGCTCAACCTGGAGCTGGGCTGCCGTGAGGCTCCAGCGACGGCGGAGGCTGCAGCCCCTGTGGCAGTGGGTTGCCATGGGCTACCGTGTGTAGCCAGCAGCCAGCGTGAGCAGCCGTCCAGAAGCCGCTGTGAGCGGCCATCCAGAGGCCGGCGACTGATCTGCCTCGCCTGGGAAGAGCGCAATGATGGTGCCAACTTGGGCCAGTGAAGCAACGTCCTCCACAACTAGACTGAAGAACAAAAACGACAGCAACTTGTCTGTTCCCCTTCCCCCAATTCCCCAGCACTGTTCCCATCCCCCCAATTCCCCAATAAAAATCTTTAAAAAAAAAAAGAGAGAATCAAAGATGACTACTATGTTTTGACTTTGAGCAAATAGTAGAACTATACTGGATAAGAAACATGGAGGGAGACAGCTCTCTCAGCCTCAGAGGCAAGCCTAAACATTTTCCAGGGCTTGCTTTCAAAATTCTCTCCTTGGTTGTTGAAGCTTTGAGAAGCTGACAAGTTTTTCAATTGCTCTAAGCTTCATTTGTTCATCTGTGAAAAGGAGATAACAATAATGTATAAATTTGCACTTAATGTGAATTTAACTTTATGACCTTAGCAGAAGAGGGAGAATAAGAGTAAGCATGAGCACAAGAGGAAAAGTAACTTAAATTACGTACCCATAATTTAAACTATTCCACTCAGTGAGCATAGCTCTAAAATGAACTTGATAAGAAAGAAAACTCAGTTGATTGGGTTCCCACAGTCTCCTATACTGTTTGATTTTTAAAAGTTAAACGTACATTTGTTTCTTTCACATGATATATCCCTAAATGAAGTCCAGTACAACTGGGACCAGTCATCATTGGTGAGTTGATCAAAATGCTATTAAAGAAAAAATATTTTAAAATGAAATATATATGTATATGTATATATATATATATATTTATATACTTTAATCGTTTGTTTTTACTTAAAACACATAAATATAAATTAATTATCATATGTTTTGATATAGAGCCATAACTTTAAAAAATGTTCATTTCTTTATTCTTTTTTGAACGTGGATCCACTGACTAGAGTTTCACACTATATTCCTAGAGTAAGTGGTTTTCTAGTTTACAATAGCAATACAAGTTTGAGAGTTAAAACTTACAAGGTTGTGACCAAAAAAATGAATGAGGTGGTGTCATTACTCAGATATATGTGAGTTTAAAAGACATAGTCCTTATCCATTTACAGTCTGTGATCTGTGGGACGACATCTCACGTTGCATAAAGTATGTTTTGTGCCTGTGCACCCTTCATGTTAGCTTCAGTCCCAACTGGCAGAGCTTCTCCCTCAGTTCAAACCCTTTAGATTAGATTAACTGCTGTGTTGATATTGTTTTGCCATATATGTCTCCTGTTTTGTCCCCTCTGGATTTTAATTGTAACTCAACATCCAAGTGAGCCACTAAATTGCTTCCCAAAGAAAGCACAAGATTATATAACTTGATTTCAAATTATCACCTAAACAGAATACTCAGGAAGCATCTACTGAGGATACCAGCAAAGAGTCAGAGCAACTCCCCACTACTAGCCAAAGGGAAAGCCAAACATTAGAAGAGACAAATGCAGGCACTGGAGTCAAAGGCCTCTGGACTGAAATAGTCTATGTTGATGAGTTACCATTTGACCTCAGGCAGGAAATGAAGTCATTTTGCCCAGCTCTAATGGGCGATTTACCCCATCTTTTGAGTTGTACGTTTTCATGTCTTTCCCTTTCCCCTAACTATTCTCCATTGTGCCCATTCTTAATCCCTCCCTTTGTCTCTCATTCTTACAGAGTTATCGCTCTGTTTCCCATTCTGGGACTAAGTGCAAGAAGGAATGTTGTAGGTTACCCAAAGTCCTGAGTACAAGTTTTCCTCAGAGTGTAGTTGCTGTCCTGGTTAACATGTTGCTTGACTGCAGCTCCTCATTAACCCTCACCTCGGTGTCCAGTTCATTGCCACACTCAGTGCATTTCCTAGTTTCCTCCTGTGCATTCCCACAACCACCTGCTTAGGCCAAGTCCCATCGTCGTAAGCAACAGCCTCTTCAGTGGGTTCCCAGCTACCCACTCCTTTTCCACACTGTCATTCAATTTCAATTTCATTATATCAAGTTCCTTTCTCAAACACTTCAGTGGTTCTATAGCTCAGGTTGGAGTCCCAGTTTTCCAACAAGCCATACTAAGCTTTGCACAGTCTGCCTCAGAGTAAATATCCAGCCTCATCTGAAGCCACTCTTCCTCCCCAACACTCCTCACTTGAACCTCAATGGCATACTCATTTAAATTGGTCCTTTATCCAAACTGTTCATGCTGTTGCTTTCTTTCTGAAATGCCCTTCTCCCCAACTCCATGATGAATTCATCCATCAAGATTCAGGTTAAATGGCAACTTCCTGGATTCATTCACTCATGCATTCATTCACTGAAACCCAGCTTTATGCCAGGCACTACCCAAGGCTTGGTAATGCATTGTCAGCAGAACTGGCATGCAGAGTTCATAACAAAGTGAGAGAAACAGACCTCAAACAATAATCACACAGACAAGTGTAAGATTGAAACTGTGACAAATCTGAAAGAGAAAAGGAGTGCTTCTGGCAAAGCAAACCATTTGCAAAGGCCCTGGGTGGGAGTTGGGGGACCCCAGCAAATAGGAGAGAGCAAGAAAAATCCAGGATGGGGAGAAGAGAGCACTATGCTGAATGCATGTGAGTGAAGCTGGTAAAGGCAAAACCACATGAGGCCTTGATATCCATGAAGATAATTTTTTTTATTTATTTTGAGAACATTGGGAAGACATTGCAGAGTTTTCAGTGGAAAGATGACTGGATCAGTTCTGCTTTCTGAAAATGTTCCTTTGGTTGCCATCTGGAGAATGGATGTACAGGAGGCTGCGTGAAGAATCACTAAAGAGGGAATTAAATATAATCCTTTATTATACGAGGCCCAACAATTAAGTTGGCAAACTTATCCTAGAAAAAGTGCTACATACCTCATTGCTGAATATCACTATAGTCACCTTCAAAGTACTCTCCTTGGGAAGCTCTGCACCAACGCCAGTGCCTAGTCTACCCTTCAAGCAATTTTGGAACTCTTTTTCTGGAATGATCATTAGAGCTGTCAATATATTACCCTTGATGTCCTGAATGTCATCAAAATGTCTTCCTTTCAATATTTCTTTTATCTTTGGGTAAAGAAAGAAGTCATTGGGGGCAAGATTAGGTGAGTAGGGAGGGTGTTCCAATACAGTTATTAGTTTACTAGCTAAAAACTCCCTCACAGACAGTGCTGTGTGAGCTGGTGCATTGTCATCATGCAAGAGCCACGAATTGTTGGCGAAAACTTCAGGTTGTCTAACTTTTTCACACAGCCTTTTCAGCAATTTCAAATAGTAAACTTGGTTAACTGTTTATCCAGGTGGCACAAATTCATAATGAATAATTCTTCTAATAGCAAAAAAGGTTAGCAACGTCATTGCAATAAGTTCATGAACTTAATTGTCAGACCTTGAATACCAACTGATAATATTAAAAAGACGCCACTCTATGCTGCACAGTATTGAAAACCATCTTGGAATTTTGTATCTGTCATGTATAATCCACAAATTAGGTAAACTAGGTATGGTAATGATGAAATCCTCCTTGCTCATCAAGTCCTGACCAGCATACCTCTACCCCAGCATCCCTGTGCATGCTCACACTAGCTCTAGAATCATTTAGCCTCACATTAAAGAAAGGTTACCATCTTGCTGCCAAATTCTCTAAACAAAGAAATATAATCAAATATTTATATATGCTTAATAATTATATATTTCTGCTTTGATATAGCCATAAATATTTTCTTCTAGGAACAAAAATGTTATGCTGCTCTTTCCTTACATATGGCTCTTAAGATGACATAATAGTTAATATTCATAAATATTTACATATTTGGCATCATTAATATTACAAAGAAAATTTTTTACTTTCAAATTTTGCTTTTTTGTGTGAAACTTCAGTTTTATTAGTTGCCCAAATACATATACAAACATACACACACACACACATATACACATATATAGTAGAAAAAAACATAAAATGTTTTTATCACACTAGTAATTTGAGACATCAAACAGCATGCAGTAGTCATGCCCTCTGCAACAGCTGCTTTCAGACCAAGAGACACGGAGTTACCATTTACCATGGGGAAGTAGTTGTTCAACCCAAGGGAGGGAATGAAAAGCTGATTTTTTATTCTAAATCTGAAAACAAATATAGTTAATATATTATAGATAGGGAACAGTAAAAAGAAATTCCCAAGTCTTGAGTTTGAGATAAAAGACCTGCTATAAGGCCAAGGATACTGGTACATATTTTTAAAGCAGGGCAGCTGGCCTCCACCCTAACGCCTCACCTCCAACATTATCACCTACTCCCTGATGCCATTCCAAAAGGGTTTGAGCATGTGAAAAAAGGAGAGGTAAAGTAACCCAACTGAGATTGAAAGATGAAAGAACGAGCAGCTGGGAAGTTTTGATTCTTTTCCACCTCTGGACAAACCAGGGGCTTGAAGAGAACCAAGGCATTTTCCTGTGATGTTTGAAATGTCTGGGGGAAAAAAAAGACTGCTAATACATTTACCAGGTGTAGCTGGAGAGTGACAGTCTTTGCAAACTTATCCAGCCTCATGAGACTTGAAGGAAACAAGAGTGTGATGGCATGTGCACATATAAATGAGAGTGGCCCACTGTCGTCATCAGCCTTAAGCAGGGCATAGAGATTTGCAAGCATCTCATAGGCCCAAAGTGAAGACAAACCAATGAGCAATTCTAAGAGCCTGCCTGGGGAGAAACCCCCAAAGGGAGGAGGAGAAGAATGTAGCCACATGTGGAATTTCTCCAGGTGTCAGCCAAAGCAGGATAATAGACTACAGGAACATCAGTAGAGCAGAAAATGGATGTGACTTCTTTCTGTTTTCAAAATCATGAGAGCATTCCCTCCCCTCTGTGTAACTTAGATGTTAGATTAGGAGAAATGAAAAGAAAGAAACCTTTCATGGGGAAAACAGCCTTGATATAGTTGAATGCTGAACTAGTTAGACTATGAACTGTACTGTGCCCATTTTATAGATCTTGACCAAGAACTTAGTACATTGAACATGTTTTTTTTTGTTTTTGTTTTTTTTAGCTGAGCCATCCTGCCACAAGTTGGCAGCTCAATGGCAGCTCAGCTCGGGCCGGACTCAAACCGCTGTTGCTCAGAGCTCAAACCTTTGAGTGAGCTCTTAACCAACTGAGCTACTCAGCCGGCCCGAACATGTTTAATTTGAAAATAAGCTAAAGACTCAGAGGCAGAAAGTGAAATCAGTCTAGAAATAAACTTACCCTTTGGAACAAAAATGTATGACCACACAGTTAATACCAATTAAATGTATAATATATATCACACACTACAGGAAATACAGTAATTTCCTAGACACATAATTTTTGGCCTGAATCCATTACAGGTGAGTGAATGATGATGTAAGCATGATAAGAAGGAATGCTCAAAAGGACCATTTGATAAAGAGCATAAGCATGATATAATGACAGCATTTGGTTTGCCAAAGGCCAGAAGACATTAACATATTGTGGACCGGTGATGCAGAATTGCGTCTACATATTTAAATGCCCTGTCCTCAATGTGTTGAGATTGAACCAGGTTAATTCAAGAGTTTGAAGTGTCAGTCTGTTAAAAAGTAACCCCTCCTTATGCAACAGTAATTCAATTCAATAGAGGGGAATTAAAAGTTGATTTTTTATTCTAAATGTAAGAACAAATACAGTTGATTTATGAGTCCCGACTCCCCTCCATCACCACCCCTGCCATAAGATCCACCTGAATTTTTGGGGAAAATACCACTTCAGAGAATTACGGTAACCTAATCTGGCTGCAGACAAAGGAGACAATTTTGCTTCCCAGTCCATTAGAGCTAACCAGGATTTCTTTCTTTCTATATTTTGATGATGACAATATGGACGTTAACAATATTTATTTTTTTCAAAGCTAACAAAAGAAAACTGCAACTCCCATTATCTTGGTTAGTTTTTTATACCGCCCCAAATCACCACTTTAGCTGTTTCGGTGCTGGCTTCTGTCCACTGGAAATCATGCAGGATTTAGTGTGAATGGGGTAGGAAGGAGAGGGTTTTGCAGTGAGGAAGGAAGAGAGGAAGAATGTGCCTGGCTGGAGTTGGAATCAAAACATTCATATCGGGGACCATCATCTACAGTCCAAAGTGCTACCTCTCAGGAATGGTTCCTAATGGCAATGCAGAAACAGCAAACGATGAAGAAGCAGATACCAGCCAGGCAGCAGGTAGAACAGGTATACAGAGATGGGCATCTCTAGTGTCAAGGTGAAATCAATTGGTCACTCATGTATTTTTGGGGGGAAGAGGGGAGGAACAGTGTTTTTCTCCAGGACCCATCAGCTCCAAGTCAAGTAGTTGTTTCAATCTAGTTGTGGAGGGCACAGCTCAGTGGCCCATATGAAGATCAAACCGGCAACCTTGGTGTTATGAGCAGTGTGTTCTAACCAACTGAGCTAGCCAGCTGCCCTGCACTTATGTATTCTTTAAAGAAAGCTAACACAACTGCCTGAAAGGGCCTGTGCAGCTCTTGAAGTGAGAAATATTCCTGGCTTTTTATTATTTATCTGGAGCCCCAGGTGTAAATTGAGTTCTATAATAGGTACCATGTACCAAAACAAAAAGCAGAGACCTTGACGCAAAGAGTTTGCCATCTAAAGGCACATTTGGGTACAGTTATATTCCACAAATTGGCAAAGCAGAAAACAAACACGGCACAGACAGATACTGAGGAACAGATCTTTGCCAAATGTGTCAAATCTTTCGGAAACAGGAGGGATTTTAGGAGAGTTGTGGTTTTTGTTTCATCTTGTATTGGATTTTCAAAAAAGAAGAAAAGTGAAAAAGAAGAATCTACTGTTAATAAGGACTTAAAGAGATCTTAACAGGCTAGAACCATAGGCTAAATATAAAAAGATGACTTTAAATAAGATCTACAGTGTAATGATCTACATTTGGGTACAAAATAAAAAGACAGTTTATGAGCTGATTACAAGTTACCACCATCAACACCGCGTTGCGCTTCAACTCCCCAAACAATAAGTTGAGCTCAGAAGATGAATCAATAAAAGAACTGTCTAGAATGTGCAAGGTAATGGTTTGGCTCAGGGCAGCCTCTGAGCAGTGCTAACTCACATATGACATCCCAGATCAGATCACTGAGGTGCCCTGTGACATGGTGGTTAAGAGACCAGGTTCTGAATTCAAATGAACAGATTAAGGATCAGCTCTCTGCCTGCCACTAACCTAGGAAAGTTAGTTTACTTCTGAATGTCAGTTTCCTCATTTGTTATGAAGAAGAAGGTGGGGAGGAGGAGGAGGACAAAGGGATGAAGGGAGGGAGGCAGACAGCAAGGGAGGGAGAACCAGAACAGAAAAGATGCTAATTTTTTTTTTTTTACTTAAAACAACATAAATTTGTTGTCTAACAGTTCAGGAGACTAGGAGTCTAAAATCAGGATGTGGGCAGGGCCACACTCTCTCTAAAGTCTCTAGGGGAGAATCCTTCCTTGTTTCCTCCTAGTTTCTGATGGTTGCCAGCAATTCTTGGTATTCCTTGGTTTGTGGCAGCATAACCTCAATTTATACCTGGCTGCCTTTCCTCTACGTAATAGCACCTAATTTTATGGGGAAATCCTTATGGTCTTAGCACAGTGTCTGGCATAGAGTGAGCTATTATTACAACTCATACTCCAATGCCCTCCTAACCCCCTCTTCTGTCCTTCATTGAAAGCCTGCTTTTGTAACGGGTCTCCCTCAGTCCTGTCCCTGAGTCTGGGTTCTGATAAGCTGCCTCAGTTACTTGAGAGAGGAAAGCAAGCCTGGTGTAGTTGTGGCATGGCACTCCATGAAATACGCTTACTCAGGTCTTCTTTTTTCTTAATTTTTAGCTTGGTGAAAATTATCCTATATTTAAATTTATTCAGGAGAAAAACAGAACCAAGACTTTTGTTTAGCAATTTACATCACTGATTCCATGTGCTATCATGGTTCATGATTAATTAGCTTCTAACAGTTTCAAAAATGTTTCTTTCTCTGCAACGTTGAGACACTGGGGGTAGGTATTCTGCAGTATAAATGGGAAGTTTATGATGTGGCAAACCTTGTATCCCACCATTCTGGCCTTTGCCTATGATTGATGTTCCACTCTTCCCTCTGGGGCCTAAACCACTACCATTCGTTAGCAAGACTTCCTGGATATTGTCCTACCCTTGTGCTCTAACCATCTGTTGGCACATTTCCCTCCTCTCCTGGGATTCTTCTTGACCTACTCCCAGCTTGGACTGAGGCCTGCAATCTCTGCTTTCCCTTAGGGATGGTGCCTCCTGCAAACTGAGCCTGCATGGCATCAATTCTGCCAGGACTACATGCCAGCCCTGACCTGCCATTGGTAGTCTGCTCAGCTCCACTAATTCCAGAGTTGCCCAACCTCAGCTAATCAATGCCTCTGAAGTCCCTGCCTCCCTCATTGGACACTTGTCTGATTGAAAGAAAGAGTGTACCTCAGAAAGACATCCCACTCTCCTCTAAAATCCTGAATCACACATTACCTCCAATATCCTTTTACTGCTTATTGGCTACCACAAGGAGGAGAATATAATTATCAACACAGGACAAACTTCAACACCATTTTCTCATTGAACATCATACGTTGATTCCAATGTTATTAAAAGGCATTGGTGTTTACTAAGGAAAACTTATATAACATTTTCTGATTGATGCTTGCTAGTTTTCCCAGTGACTGTGCCATTCCAGCCTGCTCAAAGTCCTAGCCTCACAGCCTGTTCATGCATTCTACATGCCACCTTCCTGCTTTCTCATTATTGAGTGACTTTTTACTTGGCCTTTTCTACAGATTAACCCCTTAGAATATGCCATCTGGAATAAAGGAGAATAGAAACACTACTTTAAATTAAAAAGAAAAAAGTCAGGAGAGTGAAAAAGACTTTTCATCACCCTGAATTAGACTAAATTTTCCCACTTTGTCACCATCCTCACAGGACCTGGCACACTCTTCATAAACTGTCCTTATTTCTTCTAACTATGACAGAGAGGGGAGGGGAGAGAGAGAGAGAGAGAGAGAAAGAGAGAGAGAGAGAGAGAGAGAGAGAGAGAGAGAGAGAGAGAGAG
>NW_017732122.1:500998-528595 GCF_001890085.2 Hipposideros armiger
AGAGGGCCCCGGTTCGGATCCCACATATGAGGGCCAGTGACACTGCCCTCTACAGCTAAGATGCTGAACAACAGTTCAACCTGGAGCTGGGTTGCCATGAGTCGCCGGCGACGGCGTAGGCTGCAGCCCCTGTGGCGGTGGGTTGCCATGGGCTACCGTGTGTAGCCAGGAGCCAGCGTGAGCGGCCAGCAGCCACAGTGAGCGGCCGTCCAGAAGCCGGCGACTGATCTGCCTCAACCGGGAAGAGCGCAGTGATGGTGCCAACTTGGGCCAGTGAAGCAACATCCTCCACAACTAGACTGAGGAACAAAACGACAGCAACTTGTCTGTTCCCCTTCCCCCCCAATTCCCCAGCACTGTTCCCTTCCCCCCAATAAAAATCTTAAATAAAAAAAAATGGAAAAATTAGAATATCAAAGTGGAGTTAGCTATTTTCAATATCTAGGCTGGTAGAAAATTTGTAGTAGCAAAAATTGAAAAGTACTGATGGGCTTTAGCCCTTAGTGTGAACAAGTCATCAAACTAGATTCTTTACATAACTTCCAATAAAAAGTGATAATGATTAAAATGATAATCAATTTATGGAATAAGTAATGTCACCTCTGTGCTGACTACTAAGTGGTTGTTTCTCAGTTTCAAATCACCTCTCTTTGCTCTGCTCTGCGAGCTGGGGCTGGGACTCTGAAGACATTTCTGTTTTGCCAAATGCTCTCTGTTAGGATCTGCCAATAGGGGCAACAGAGAGAGATCACTAGGCTGCAGAAGGAAAAAGGGACTTGATCCTTTCTGTTTTATTTCTTGTTCTTGTCAGCATCATCTTAGCAACACTTTCTAGCCCTGTTTAACCATGGAATGAGCCACAGCTCATTCCAGCTCATTGCAGTAGCAGTTTTCATTCTAGTAGCAATAGTGATTCAAGTACTCAGTTTTTCTAACACTCATAGAACCAGCCTCATGATGCTGCCCTTCAGTGACACCAGCCCAGCCAGCCAGCACACCATCATCAGAGATCTGCATCCAAACTCTGAAGGGTTCCTCCTTCAATCGTCTAAGTTTTAATAATTCCAAGTTCTTCCTTTTGTTTTCCCAGCCAAGGGGTGTTAGCTGCTTCCTGCATCATCCTCTCCATGATACCTAGGTATTTGTTTTTAATCTTTTCATTTCTCCAGTACCAGGTTAATTATTTTAAATTTTTTTGTTAATATACTGATATGGTTGCTGCCTCCTGACTGAAACCCAAGTGCTACAACCCTCATTTCAGAGATGAGAGTAAGTTGCTCACATTCACTACTGAGTTGACAAGAGTGGTTGAGATAGAATCCAACCCCACATTTGTCTGGGTCTCCAATACCTCATGATCCCTCCCCAAACAAGGTAATCGTATCTATTTTGCCCATGTTAAATAAAAGGACACACATGGACAACATGCATCATTATGCAAATTAAAGCCTAATAATATCTGGATACTGTCTAAAATTATGAGATTGCATGCATTGAAATTTCTTATCAATATTTTAACAATAATAATAATGAATATCATGTGTACAAATTTGGGTTCCACTGCACTGAACTTCTTTGTTTAATTAGTTAGTCTGCTTCTATGTTTAATACAGTGTGAGTTCCTCTCAGTGTTCAAGAAAATGTGATGCAACTCTCTACCTATTATGTCCAGTGATCACAATACCAGGATAGTTTCTACCTCTGTTAAGAAAATTTGGGCAGAGATGATGAAATAAATTATAACTCAAGCCATCATTATCTTTATAATAAAAGAGGCATCCAAAACTTTAAAAATATCTTGGTAAATTTGTCACTTTTGAGTACCTAGCAGGACTCGATAATATAATGACAGACACCCCAGAAACCAAGACAGAGTAGGACTGAAAGGCATACCACATGGGCCAAAATGGGCAGATAACACAAATCCACTAGATCTGCAGGGTGATTGTTATAGCTACATCTATACTGTAACACTTAAGATGGTTGATGAATCTAAAGACTAAGAAAATTGGGAGTTTAGAATTTATTCTGATCAGAGGCCAAGAAGTCAGAAACTGTTCCTAAAAGAGATCATTAAGGTCTCACCAGAAATCCCAGACATGATGTATAATATGGTAAGCTAAGTTTATTTGGGTAGATAGTCCTAGAAATATTTACAAGTCTCATTAAATTAACCCAGCTCCACAGAATACATATTAAAATGAAAGTAGTTCTTATGACACTTGAGATTCACACACACACACACACACACACACACACACACACACACACATACTTTCTTTGTCTTTTCTCAGAAAAGTTTGCTCTTTTCCAAGTCACTGGTGCAAGATACTAGTACTTCTTGCTTTTTGCTGTGTGTTAAAGCATAAATATAATGAGAGGGACTATCTTTTCTTATTGTATTTGCAAATTCACCCAACGACCAGTAGGCAGTGAGTCCATCTAAAACACATGACAAACACACTCTATAGCTAAGAAATCCTAACAGTGTCCTTGGAACATAATGAGTAATTTGACCAACCTGGTGACCTAATTTACAGTGAAAGGTAAAGTGGTAAATTGTAGAGAAAAATTGTCATCCTGTTCTTTTATAATGCTTCATTCTACATAAGTGCCCTTGGAAGCACCTACAACAATATCACACATCCAGTGAATACCTAATAAATACTGGTTTCGTCTGATAACACTGACAGAACACAGAGGCATAATAATAAACAGTGGGCAATAAAAATATATATAGGTAATGGCTTAGTAGGGGTTGTGTCTTTCAATAGCACTTAACAACAATAAAGCTTGTTATTATGCTATAGACAGATAACATTAGATGTAAAAACTATAACTCTCTTGTCTTGTCACCCAAGGAAAATGGAACTAGGATGACAGCACAAGTTTCCTTTCAGTGTCACAAAAGAAATCACTGCCCATTAGGGGGCTGTGCTCAAGAAGCCACAACCTCTGAATTTGAAGACAAGGTCAGGAAAAAAAACCATCCATTGAAACCAAAGGTGGTAAGAGTCAGCATACAAGGGATTACCATAGTCAGTGGTCCTAAGTGTCATATAAATGTGTTTTCCTGCATGGATTTAGGAATTCACCAAGCCCAACAGCCAAGGGATAGAATGGAAGGAATAAAAGTTATAACCCAATCAATTTTATTTGAGAATAAGTAAAAAGAAGTGATGTATCAATAGAAGGGAGGTGTATGTGTAATCAAAGAAAAGGAAAGTCAGGGCCAGCCGAGTGGTGCATTGGTTAAGAGCTGGCTTGGGACGCCAGCTCTGAGCAGCAGGACCCTGGTTCAGACCCCACATAAGGGCCAGTGATGCTGCGCCCTCTACAGCTAAGATGGTGAACAGCAGCTTGACCTGGAGCTGGGCTGCTGTGAGTTGCCGGCGATGGTGTAGGCTGCAGTGGGGCTGGCCAGCAGCAGGCATGAGCTTCTGTGAGCCACCGTGAGCAGCTGTCTGATGGCCAGTGGGTGACTACCTCACCCGGGAAGAGCGCAATGATACTACCAATGTAGGCCAGTGAAGCAACGTTCTCCACAACTAGACTGAAGAAGAAAAGGACAGCAACTTGTCTGTTCCCTTTCCCCCATTCCCCAACGCTGTTCCCTTCCCCCAATTCCCCAATAAAATCTTTTAAAAAAAAGAAAAGGAAAGCCAAAGAATGTGTATTTGTCAGCGTTTATCCCAGGGGTCAGCAAACTGTAGCTCGCAAGCCACATGCAGCTCTTTGGGTACGTTCCACCTCAAAAGTTTGCTGACCCCTAGAAGAGCAAACCCTGTCCCTTACAACAATTTAAAAATTATTTGAGAGCCATAAATATATTTTTACAAATAAGGAAAATTTAAAGTAATATTATAAATGAAACTATGGTAGTTTTATTTTCATTTTCAATTTTACTTCAGAGCCACGTGTATGTACCCAAAGAGCCACATTTAGCTTGCGAGACACAGTTTGCCAATCCCTAGAGGCTCTTCCATCTCAAAAGTTTGCTGATCCCTAGTTTATCCAATAGTGAACAAGAGATAAACATTGTATTAAGAAACGACTATTCCTATTGCTGGAGGATTGAATCTATTTTGAGGTGAAGGGATATTTAATCCAGCTATAAAAGACAGAACTATGTCAGAAAATATTGCCAGTGTAAGGAATGGCTGGGTTAAAAAATAGAAAAGGAGTCTAAGAAGTTAACATGTCGCATCAAATTGTTTTAGTGTCACATAGGTTATTAAAGGTAGGGTTTTACAATCAAGAGAAACCCATATTCATAAACAGTTTAGGGGCCTCAGACTCTATGAAGGAGAGGGAACTAGGTAAGTTATATCTGTATCTGGGCACCTTCAGTGGGCATCACCCATGTGATTTGGGAAATGTAAACATAATAGTGATTGATAGACATAAAAATGGGAGGAAGGATGGTGCTGTGCTTATAAAAATGGCCAGCAGAAAACAGAGCCCCATGCTTTCTGGATAGGGCATATGATCTGAGAGTGAGTCCTGTTCAATTAGGATTGTGCATCTTCTCAGATCAGATAACACTCAAAACACATATTTGGTTGGTGTGACTTGGTACTCCAGATATGAAATGACTCCAGATCAACTGGACCACAAAGCTGAGAACCAATTCTTGGACATTGATGACCAAACCAAATCACTGCCACCCTGAAACATCTGACTTGAGCTTTACTCACACCTCTATACCTGCCACAGTGACCCTGAGTCTACCTCCTAAGGAAGGGCTAAAATGTATATATTTACCTTATGCTGTGTCAAGTCATCTCCTTTTACATGTTTATATTTAACTTCTTCAGTGAAATCATAAGCAAAATCATGAGAAAGATCATGTCTTCAATGTCTTTCTATTATGAACTTATAGTTATTGTTGAGCATACTATGTTCTAGGCCCTGCATTTAGAGCTTTATATAGATTATTTCACTTGTCACAACAACTCTGTGAGGTAAGTATTATTTTCTCCAATTTACACAGGAAGAAATCAATGCATGAGTTATTTAAAAGAGAGTTGGATAATTACATACTTAGTAAGAGACAGGGTTGGATTCAAGTACAGGCATATGTTTATAACTGCTGTGGAAATATAGTGCAATGGCTAAATAGACAAAAGGTTATGCCCTCCAGTTACTATATTCTGTTACAGTTTTTAAAAGGGTATGGTGATGGTATAAGAGTAGATGGATTAACAGAAGGGTAAATTAAGAAATAGACCCAGTATGTATCAGAATTTATAATCAGATAAGAAGTTTATCAAAACAATAATGAAATAATAGAAAATTCAATATGTGATAATGAAGAACCTGACTAACAATTTAAGGAGAAAAAGTTGTTAAGTTCCTAACTGATGCTGTGCACTGGAATGTGTGAAACATTCCAGTTAGATTAAAGATTCAAATAAGAACATTTAAATAATAAAAGTGTTAGAAGGAAATATAAATGAAATTGATATAATCTTGGGATAGGAATTACACCAAAGATAGAAATCATGAAGGGAAGAAATGGATAAATTTGATTACATATCATTTTTAAAGTTTCTCTTTGACCCATAATACCATTAACAAAAAAATTTTTAAGTCAGTTGATGAATGGTGGTTAGGGAGAGAATTTATGATAAAATAATGAATATGCTTAATATATAATAAACATAAAATCAGAAAAATATAAACAGCTCAAGAGGAAAAAAATGAGCAAAAGTTATGAAGATGCAGATCATAAATAAAAATATGTAAATGGCTTACAAGCATATAAAAGATGCTCTAACTTAGTAATAAAATAAATGTAAATCAGGAAAAAATTTATAACATTTTTTAACGTTATAAATTAACATTAAAAACTATATTAACAAATTAACTATAATATGTAAACAGATTAACTATAACATTTGAAACTATATTAACAGATTAATATAGTTTTTTTATTAAAAACACAAAGCAATGTTGGCAAGGGTTTAAGGGAACATAGGCATTCTCTACTGGCAGAACATGAATTAGTTTAACATCTGTAGGTAGCAACTTAGCCACAGCTATCAATTTTTTTTTCCAGAAATTTTATTTCCTAACATAATTTGTCAAATGTGAAAAAAAGGATTGCAAAGATATTTGTCATAGAGATTGTTATAATGGCTGAATAATGGAAATAAACAAGATATCTATTTGTAGGGAATCAACTTAATAACTAATGACAAAAGTCATATGATTGATTACTATGTGGCTGTTAAAAATTATAAGTTTAATGTATTAAAACATCATAATGATCATGGTATTATCAAGTGAAAATAAATTATTAAATGATATGAATGTGATTATTACATTATTATACAAAAAATAATTATAAGGGGTGGTTTACACATGCATAAGAAACAGTATAAAAAATGCCAAGATATTAATCATTATCATGGTTATGGGATTATGATTCAAAGATACTTTATTTCTCTTTTATTTATTCAGTTTTTTCTGTCTTTAATGAGCATATATTACTTCTATCACTGACAAAAGCCATAATACTTTATTAAAACAAGACTTTTATCTCCTGAGATTATTTTCGTAAGAGCTCCTGTTACACATATGAAGTATGATCAAAACATATGGTGAATGCTGCTGCCTAGTGCCATCCAGTGGAAACACAGGGATCTTTAATACAGGAAATGGCATGTGTGGAACTTTAATAACAGGGTGTAACAAGTTTCAACTTGTTCAGTGCA
Organism: Hipposideros armiger; assembly: GCF_001890085.2. Classification (NCBI taxonomy): domain Eukaryota; kingdom Metazoa; phylum Chordata; class Mammalia; order Chiroptera; family Hipposideridae; genus Hipposideros; species Hipposideros armiger. The sequence continues at coordinate 507,718 of NW_017732122.1, forward strand.
GTCAGTCGGGTGTGAGCTATGGTTGAAAGAAGGTGTGTTTTAAAGAGTGCCGTAAATTATCCTCCATGCTGACAATGCTCCGTGTCACACATCACTTCTGGTATGGCAATTTCTGTCAAATAAAAACATTATAGTGTGGGGCCGGCTGAGTGGTGCATTGTTTAAGAGTTTGTTTGGGACGCCAGCTCTGAGCAGCAGGGCTCCGGGTTGGATCCCACATTGAGGGCCAGTGACACTCCGCCCTCTACAGCTAAGATAGTAAACAACAGCTCAACCTGGAGCTGGGCTGCCATGAGTCGCAGGCGACAGCATAGGCTGCAGTGGGGCTGGCCAGCAGCTGGTGTGCTTTCATGAGCTGCTGTGAGCGGCCGTCCAATGGCCGGCGAGTGACTGCCTCACCCGAAGAGCACAATGATAATACCAACATGGGCCAGTGAAGCAACGTCCTCCACAACTAGACTGAAGAACAAAAGAACAGTAACTTGTCTGTTCCCATTCCCCCATCCCCCAACACTGTTCCTCTCCCCCAAGTCCCCAATAAAATCTTAAAAAAAAAGAAAAAAAAAGAAAAAAACACTACGGTGCATTCTCATCCATCTTATTTACCGAATCTGACACCGGGCAACGTCTGGCTCTTTCCAAAGTAAAAATGATCATGAAAGGAAAACATTTTGAATCAATTTAGGACATTGACGCAGCCACAACAGTGCAACTAAAGACACTCACAAAAGAGGACTTCCAGAACTGCTTCAGAAAATGGCAAGAACAGTGGGATAAGCATGTTTGAAGTCAGGGGGACTATTTTGAGAAGGATTAATGGCAATGCGTCTTTTACTGTAATACATGTTTTTATTTAATAAGCACTATTTTTTCTGATCACACCTTGTATGTGATTTGTTTTCCCACCAAAGTGCAACAAGTATCTAATGATTCTAATGATTAGACAAGAGTAAACCCTGAACTTGGATGGCTGGGAGCCTTTGTCACCTGCTAGACAAAGAGCAGAAGGCCTCTATAGATCAGTTTATTGTGAGCAGAAGTTTTTGGACACTGTCCCAAAAGATCACTTGAGTGAACTCTTGTCTTCTGCTCCAGAAAACTGTAATGAATATAGCATTTGGTTCATCCCCACATATTTTCCATGTTGATTTCCCCGTGTTGATTATCAGGTGGATTAGCAATGAGTATTGAGCTGTTCAAGAATAGTCAAATAGGGAACTCTCAGGGCTATACTTATGGCATAAGTGTCTTAAATTTGGAAGACAAAGGAAAAGTTAATAAAACATTTTGTGAGCCTCAAATCTGCCACCTGCCACCCTCTTTGTTTATCTATACATGATATATATCCATGAACATCATTATTCTCACCTCTTGGAGGGCTTTAGCAGAAAAGTCAGAAATGTCAAAGAAAATCCTCTCTGGGGTACAACATGTGTCCCCCACTTGAACAATTACAGCCTTGTTTTGTTCCTCCAGGCTTGACAGGCTGACTATGCTCTTAAGTTCTTTATTCAACCACATGTGTACCTTACTTTTCTATTGTGGCAAGGTAAGAGAGAGATTTTCATGCAGCCTGATAACAGCTATTTTGTCATTCCTTCTACAATCTATGAGAACGCCAAGGGAAAAATTCCAACTGTGAAGCAAGGATGATTCGAAACACCCTGAGTTTCCGATTACGAGCAAGAAAATTGTATCAAACCTCAGAGAGATTTTTTTTCTATGCTTCACACAGAGGCTCCCCACCATCATGGACTCCTGGATGAAATTGTTAAAGTATAATAAATTATTATTTTCATGTGGATAACTATAACTTAGGAAATTTTTTTTACTTTTAACTAAAAGCTCTGTTTACTGGCTGGCAAATTTTCCACCAATGGTAATAAAATATATATATATATATATATATATATATATATATATATATATATATATATATATATATATATATATATTTCACATAGACACACCCCTCTCACCCTAATCATTGCATTCTTCAGGCATACTTCAATTAGTTAGATTCCAGAAAAGTAACATTACAGTTCATCCTTGTATCAGCAATTGTAACATCAAAATGAAAAGACAGAGACATAACTACAAAATTGCACACAGAAAACCAGGTGGATGGGAAGAAACAGCTTTCATTTGCACATTTGTATAGCTCAGGAACCTACTAAAGGTATATAAGAAACAAAATCTGAAAACTTGTTTACCTAGGTTTTTATTCAGTTGTCAGAAAACTTTCATTTAAAGAAAGGAAAGGTATAAATAGGTGACTGGAGAAAGACTATATAGTGAATTATTCATTCTAGATGGGCCATTCCAGGTCACAAGATAGGAAAGTCTTATAATCTTACACATAATAGAGATCTTGAATGACAGAAGCTCTGTTAAATCAACTCATACTGCATTCAGTTCTTCAGAATGCAGCATTGATAAGGCATTGGTAGACTTAGGAGAGAAACATCTGAGATAAATTATATCAGAGAAAAGCAGGTTGAAATGGAAGCCTGTTTTTCATAGCAATTTGTCCACAATCCAGGCAAAGGGAAAATGTAGACGATTTCTTCTCTTCCTCCAACTTCATGCCACCATATTAATATAAGTATAAAAATAAGCCAAATAGCATATTTTAAGGTGAAGGAGAAAGGAAAACATCAAGCCTATGACTGGTTTTTAGAATATTTTAAATGATTATAAAAATATTATGTATGCATAGAGGTAATTTAGAAAAATATAGAAAAACAAGTTCAAGAAATAACCTCTCTTCTTACTACTCAGAAATAAAAACAATCATTAACACTCGGTATAAACTCTTTTGGTTTATTTTATTTGGAGATATATGTATTTGATGGTGATAATAATCTAAAACATAAGTTATATACATATAAAATTCTCCTTAAAATTGGATTTATAGTATATGTAATGTTTGTAACCTGCTTTTTTTCAGTGAACATTGTTTTTGGGTTTTTTAAAAAGATTTTGATTGGGGAATTGGGGAAGGGGAACAGCCAAGTTTTTGTTCTTCAATCTTAGTTGTGGAGGGTGCAGCTAGCTCAGCTCCAAGTCCAGTCACTATCCGGCTGCCCATCAGCAGCTCATGGCCTCTCAGCTCAAGGTGCCGTGTTCAATCTTAGCTGCAGGTAGGCATAGCCCACCATCCCATGTAGAAGTCAAACCAGCAACCTTGTTTTTAGGAGCACATGCCGTCACCAACTGAGCCATCCTGCCACGTGTTGGCAGTTCAGCGGCAGCTCAGCTCGGTCACAGCTCACTGGCCCACGTAGGAATTGAACCAGTGACGTTGCTCAGAAGTCACGCTCTTAACCAACTGAGCCACTCGGCAGGCCCCTGAACATTCTTGAATATTTGAATTATAATGTTACAATGTTTTAGATTGATCATCACCATCAAAAGTGGTTATAGGCACCAATATACATATCATATAAAGCTAAAGAAAAAAAACTCGATATAGGATCAAACAATTTCCTGACATATAAGACATATATACTTGATCCTAGTTTTCCAGTATCCTATGGAGTATCATGAATTGTCTAGGAAAAGAAAACAAATTACATAACCTCTTTAAATTTCAGTTTCCTCACGCATAAAATGCCTTAGTATTGTTGCAGGTTCCGTATCTTCCATGATTCAGTCCTCAGCATAATTATATAAGCAAAAAAGGGGATTCCTAAAATGATACAAATACACCTTAAATATTTTATAGTAACTTAAAACATACAAATGAATATTCATTAAGGTTATGAAATGGTGACAAGGCCTTTTTTTTCTTGCTTGCATAAACCACACCCATAGTATATTTATACTTTCCAATTTTACTTTCTTTATAGAGGAACAGAAGATACAGACACTTGTAAAATAGTCTAAGTGCAAAACCCTTCTAGATACTTTCCCCCACACTAAATTTTATAGCTACTTGTTTAAGTGAATTTCTTTGACTTTCTAAACATTCAATTTAATTTTCATAAAAACAATCCATCTTTCTTTCCCATCTATGTATCATCATTTTACATAATATCTAATCAACTATATAATTTCAACAGCAAACATTTGAAACACAGGCTTGGGAACAAACTTAACTGACCCTTCTGAGTCTATCTCTCTGCTGAGGGCAGCTGAAGGATAACCCAATGGTCTTGAGCATCCAGTGTGCTATGAAGACCAATCGACATGTGTCAGAGGGAAGCAAAGCTTTAGACAGTCATAGGCTAAGTACATAAAGTTGCTACAAACATTAAATGAGGCAATGCATGCAAAATCTTAGCACAAGTCTTGGCACTTAATTAGCTCTTGGTAAACATTAGCTAAAGAGAGAGAGAATAAGAAAATGACAAAATCCTTTTCTGTTGCTGGAGAGATCCTTATGGTTATGGACAGTTCTGTACCTTGATCATGGTAGTGGCTACATAGATCTACACATGATATAATTATATAAAAACACACACACACAGGTAATATACATGTAAATATAGGCAATATACATGTAAAACTGGTGAAATATCAATAAACTCTGCAGATTGTACCAATGTCAGTTTCCTGGTTTCAATATTGTACTATAGTTATATAGTATGTTACCCTTGGGGAAAACATTGGACCTCTCTATATATTGTTTTACTATTTTCTGTGAACCTTTATTTTAAAATAAAACTTTTAAAAAGGTTGGTCTATATGTACTGACATTGAAATACAGCTTTATATCATTAAAATCAGTTGTCAAATAGAATTATGGGGTGATCCCCTTATGAGGAAAGAGATTGAGAATGTAAAACATGAAAAGTGAAGAAAAAAATTCTAACTTTTTATTTGATATACTTCTATACTGGTTGAATTTTTTTTACATGCTATTCTGTACAATTTGATTTTTTTTAAGATTTTTATTGGGGAAATGGGGAGATGGGAACAGTGCTGGGGAATTTGGGGAAGGGGAACAGACAAGTTGCTGTCGTTTTGTTCTTCAGTCTAGTTGTGGAGGACGTTGCTTCACTGGCCCAAGTTGGCACCATCATTGCGCTCTTCCCAGGCGAGGCACATCAGTCACCGGCTTCTGGACGGCCGCTCACTGCGGCTGCTGCCGCTCACGCTGGCTGCTGGCTACACACGGTAGCCCATGGCAACCCACTGCCACAGGGGCTGCAGCCTACGCTGGCGACTCACGGCAGCCCAGCTCCAGGTTGAGCTGTTGTTCAGCATCTTAGCTGTGGAGGGCAGTGTCACTGGCCCTCATATGTGGGATCCAAACCGGGGCCCTCTGGCGTCCCAAGCCAGTTCTTAACCATCGCACCACTTGGCCGGCCCTGATTTTTTTTTTACAATGTGAACACATGACTTTTATTATTTAAAAGATAAGAATAATATAACTTATATTTTTACCAAAACCTATGGATGCCCCCCCAAATTCATATACAATTATGTACACAATTTCAGCAATCTCCTGGACCTAAAGCCCATCCATGGATCTCCTAAGGGGTATGTGTATCGCTGACCAGGTACCCCTGCTTTAAAAAAATGGATGCTCGCAGGAGTGGAAAGAAGTAGGGTCAAGGGACCGACTAAATGTATTCCGTAATCACCCTGGGATCTATTTGTTATGACCCTTCAGTCACCCTCAAGTGGGAAATAAAGGTGCATTTCTTGGTTTCTTTGGAAGTGACTAGATGTGGAACTCTGAATTGCAACTTTCAGAACCAGACCAAGGGTGATCATAGCAAACATGAAGGAATACATTAACATATAAACAACTTATTACTAAGAGTATGTAGAACAACATGAGGAAAGAGAATGGTTCTTTGAGCATTTGTTTACTAGCCTTATTCCAGGCAATATGCTAGGCACTGGAAATAAGGCAGTGAGAAAAACAGGCTTGTTTTCCACCTAGAAACTACTTGGTGCCTATAGACATGAGAATGTTTTTGGCCTTCTTACTGCAAGACATCCCATCTTGTTGAAAATTTTCTGTATATGAACAAGATGTATAAAGGATATATAAGAATTATGGAACCAATGTAAAAAATTTTATATCCATTCCTAAAAGAAATATAATAAGCAAATATATGAAAAACATTAGAAATATGCATGCAGGGGGCAAGAGAGAGAGAGAGAATTGGCTATCAAATACCTATGCTCATCCAGAACCCTTTCAGATAAACACTGGCTTCAATCTTTTGACTCAAACATGGTAGAAAAAACTAAATGATTCAATAATCCAGGCAAATGATACCTTGGGTTTTGTTGTTGTTGTTTTACAAAATGGAAGGCTTGGTAAAGAACTGCAATAGTACATTAACAGAAATAAGACTGATAAGAAGACACATGAAACATTAAAAATTTTGAAGATTAGAAACAGCATGGCATAGAACACACATGGCTAATAACACAGATCCTGGAGGCAGACCTCCTGTGTAAGATCTTAAATCTGCCACTTAACAGCTCTGTAACCAAAGGAATTACCTTATTCTCTGTGCCTTAATTTCCTCATCTGTAGAATGGGTGTATGATAGGGTTGTAATGAAGGTTGAATGAATTAGAGTGCTGTAAAAGTGTTTGTCAGATAAACTTTTCAGCGAATATTTATTGGACTGAAACCAAATTCTATGGCTGTTCAAAGGGGGAAAAAATTCTGAGAGAGGAGTTATTCAAACAGGTAGGAACCTACCAGAGGGTAATATGAACAGGTGCTCTTCTAGATGGCATCTAGGCAAGGCCAAGGCCAGAAGGTGAGAGAACGTTTGGGGAAAAGCAGTTCCGGAGATATGCCACAAGACAGACATGGGCCTGAAGCGATAGATTAGAGGCTCAGCAAAAAAGACACTGGCTGCCAACTGACAGTTTGGGTTTTACTTGATAAGTAATGCTAAACTCCTGAAGGATTTTGAATAAAGGAGAAACCTGATCAGTGCTATGCTTTAGGAAAATCAACCTGTCCCATGGCTTAGATGAGGAGATGGGAAACCCCGTTATGAAACAACTGTATATTAAAAGACCAGGAGAAGTATAATCAAGACCAAAGCAGAATGGTGACAATGAAGATAAATAAGAGACAGAAATGAAAATAACTGAGTAAAGAGACAGACAGATTAGAAAAATGGCAGAACCAGCAAAATAAATAAGAAATTATGAAAATGGATCTGAGAAATTACAACATGCCAGACATGCTAGGCAATTTCCCATAAGTTTTCACATTTAACATACCAAAAAATCATATGAAAATAATTGTGGAAACTGGTAAAACTATTCCCTTGTTTTCCTGTAAGAAACTGAGGCTCAGAAAAGGTAAATTATTTGCCTAGTTACATGGCCAATGAGAGGCAGAGCTAGTCTTCCAACCCAAAGCTTCCTGACCCCAGAGTTCAGGTTCACTCCACTATTCCATGCTAGTGTCAGGAGGAAGATAACAACTCCATTTTTGGACACAATGCTGAACCTCCAGATGAATATTTTGAACAGGCAGCTGGAAAGGCATGAGGAAGTCTGAGGGGGGAAACAAGGGTTGGAAAATAAAATTCAGAAGCTTCATGGAAGTTTTGTAAGGATTAGTGAAGTTACTGAAGTGAACAATTAATAACAGATCATTTATAATTATTAACTTGCACGTTCATGTGCTGGGATGTAATCATGTTTGTTTAAAGAGCCAACACAGCAGTTTAAAAGGGATTTGCAAACAGAAGAAAGCTGCTGTTCTCTCTAGTAAGCAATATTTTAGTGGCAAAACACCCTGTGAATGGTTTGTGAGTACAAAGCAGCAAGCATGTGAATAGCTTTTTACAATGTCACGTTCTCTTCTTCCACTTGGGAAAGAAGCACAGTGGTGCCATCAGCAGATACTAACAGCACAGATGCTGATGCTGATGTGAGCATAAATGCTGTCCCGCACCAAAAAAAGAAAAAAATCCCAAAGCCCCATGCCTGTATAAATCTTATATTTTTATGAATCACTGCCATTACGGCAATCACACAGTTAAAATTTGTGTCTTAGGACGTGAATGACCTTTCTAGATAGCTTATCTTATCTCAGAGAACTATAATTTTATTTGTCAATGTATCATATCCAAACAAGGCTTTGCTTCCTAGATTGCTCAAGTGGCAGCCAGTTACCTGTATGGCTAACGTTCAAAAATATAATTTAACTGTAATCCAGAGGAGCAAAATCTTTCTGATGCCTCTGTTGCCATGTTGTCAACATCCGACCACAGATTCAACATTAATTTTTCCATTTCTTATCAACAGAAGTTTTCTAGAATCAACAAATATATTCTTCTATACAATTTTATGCTTTGTAAAAGGTGACCTATACTTTCTTTTTAAATGAAGTTTCTTTAATGAAAATATTGTAATGTCAGTCCATGCAAAGCAAATGCATATTAATATGCGTTTACATCTGTCTCATATTAATATTCATGCCTGAATCCACATCCTTACACAAAGCCAATTTTCTGACCATCTGTGTGATGGCTGGTGGATGCAATGAATAAATTTTATTTGTGAGGGGAGTGATAAATCATGTATCTTCAGTTTTTCACCCACAATCTTTCCTCTTAGGTGCAAAAATGTTTCATCGTGGTTTGGAATATTTAAGTAAATGAAACAGTTTAACCCTTTAATATTTCTACATACTAGCAATTTTATAGAAGCCATGAAAATGCAATCTCAACACCTCAAAACAAAAATAAAGAGAAAGAACTATAAATTTGCTTAGTTGGATTTGCCATCCCTTCTTCCTATGTGAGTTCCAATTTTTTATACTAATTTTCTCAGTTGTTTAAAATGTACTCTAGGGCCAGCCGAGTGTCTCATTGGTTCAGAGTTGGCTTGGGAGCACAAGCTCTGAGCAGCTGGGCTGCCAGTTCAGATCCCACATGGGTCACTGATGCTGCATCCTCTACAGCTAAGATGGTGAACAACAGCTTGACCTGGAGCTAAGCTGCCATGAGTCACCAGTGACGGTGTAGACTGCAGTGGGGCTGCAGTGGGCTGCCGTAAGCTACTGTGAGTGGTCAGCAGCCAGCGTGAGTGGCCGGCAGCTAGAGTGAGCTGCTGTAAGCCACCGTGAATGGCCATCCAGTGGCTGGCGACCGATCTGCCTCAGCCAGGAAGAGCGCAATGATCACAATACCAACACGGGCCAGTGAAGTGACGTCCTCCACAACTAGACTGAAGCACAAAAGGACAGCAACTTGTCTGTTCCCCTTCCCCAATTTCCCAACACTGTTCCCCTCCAATTCCCCAATAAAATCTTAAAAAATAAAGTGTACTCTACCTGTTTTGAAAAGTTTCACAGAGTGAGACAAGGCTTCTTCAAAAACAGTGTATTTCTGAAGAAAGTCCCTACAACCATCAAGAATCTTAAAAGTAATATGAAGTACAGCCATACACAGTAGAAAGATTTCAGAGAAAGTTTATCGGTGTTTAGATTATGATCTCAGTACTTTCTATTTTACCCAAGTGAAATAGCAAGATTTCAGTTTAACAATTTGTTTGTAAAACTGGTGGTCTGTTGGGGAATATTATATCCAAATCTTAGAAACAATTACCTTTCAGGATAGGAGACAAATGCAATTAATTAACCTGGCAAAAAGAACCCAAAAGGAGGTCTTAAATTGAAAAGCAATCATATCATGGTAGGGAGAGCCTAAAAACATCATACTCTAAAAAAGGAAGGGTGGTCAGATGGCTTGAATAATGAAAGCCATGTCTGGTGGTTTAGGGTGGTTTCGTTGCATCTTCCAGGGATGCTTTGTATGAATTCTAGGTAATGTAGCTACTAGATTAAATCAAAATCCAACGTTTCTATTTGGTTTAATTTACTTTCTCTGTGTTAGGCTTTTCTAAGTTCCCTAAGACTGTCACAAATAGCAAAAATGATAACTTCTAGGCCAAAACAGAAATAAATTGGAAGTCTGTGTTCTCACTTACAGACTGCTGAAAGTTTCTATTTCTGCTTTAATGACTCTGAACATGGCAAGGTCAAATGTGAATCCTCAGAGTTATTAATCTACTGTAGATACAGCCCCAGGTAGCAAATGAATTTTCTTTTTTTTTCTTTTGTTTTCTTTTTTATTGGGGAATTGGGGGGAGGGGAATAGCGTTGGGAATCGGGGAAGGGGAACAGACAGGTAGACAAGTTGTTGTTTTGTTCTTCAGTATAGTTGCGGAGGATGTCGCTTCACTGGCCCAAGCTGCCACCATCATTGTGCTCTTCCCGATTGAGGCAGATCAGTCACCGGTCTCTGGATGGCCGCTCACTGCGGCTGCTGGCCACTCACGCTGGCTGCCGGCTGCACACGGCAGCCCATGGCAGCCGACTGCAGCAGGGGACTGCAGCCTACGCCGTCGCCGGCGACCCACAGCAGCCCAGCTCCAGGCCGAGCTGCCGTTCAGCACCCTAGCTGTAGATGGCAGTGTCACTGGCCCTCATATGTGGGATCCGAACCGGGGCCCTCTGGCATCCCAAGCCAGTTCTTAACCAACGCGCCACTCGGCCGGCCCTGAATTTTCAAACCATAAATGGAGCAGGGTCAGAGAAATTTTGTCTCAGGTAAGCAAGTTACTGACTGAACTCCTGCTACTTGCAAGGCACCATGCTAAGAACATTGGGATGCCATGCTGCCCTCACAAAGCCTACCACCTAGCTAGTAATGAAGACAGATTCTTCCACAAGAAGACTTTCAACCATTAAGTTGGAGTATGATCAATATAATAAATTGAGTACTATAAAAAAATTTAAAAGATGGTGAGAGTCCCACAAGCCGAGGAAATCAGGGAACCTTTCCAATGGGACTTTAAGATCAGTCTTGAAGGCTGAAAAGATTCAGGTGGTAAGAGAAAAGAATTGATATCAGATGGGAGAAGCTTTACAAAGGCTAATAGCAGAAACTATTTAGTTGGAAGAAATAGGAGCAATGGGGGAAATTTTGGGTAGACCACTCTGGTTACATCTGAGAATTAATACTCAAAACTATGGGAGTTATGGGAAATGATTGTGAGTAGTATACATGTAGACATTAAATAACATTGAATTAAAATTGGAAACATACTCCCTTAGTAGCTTAATTCTCCTAGTTGCCTCAAGAAGACAATCTCAGTTTGGTGCCAATATATCATTCATACCTTTCCACTACTTGCTAAAGCCCTGTTTAACTAAGAGAGAGCCAATCTCAGGCTCAAATTCTACAAACTGGAATTGAATAACACTGTTTGATTTCATGGTCTTTCATTTTAGTGTTAATTTACTTTATTCCAAGTAGTATTTATTGAGCTTCCATTTGTGGTAGTAATAAAAAGTTTCCTTTTAAGAAAACTTTATTTAAGATTTTTGTCAAATTACTTGTTTTTAGAGATAAGTAATAGAATTAGTGACAGTGATGAACAAATGATTAAAGTTTGGAAAAAACTAACATGACATAGTAACTGGCAACACGGAAAGATAGGTTGGACTCAGTCCAGAAATGCCTCAATATAGAAGCTGACTGGATTAAATTACAGCCTTTGATTTCAATTCCATTTAGTAATTCTAAGTATCTTGGTTTTCCTTATGTATGGGCATTGCTGAGGTTGTGTTTGTAAAATCTCTGTCAGGCCTGGAATATATTTTTAAAATATACCTAAACTTTTTTCACATAACTACAAAAGGAACATTATCCAAATGAGAGATGGAGAAAAACATAAGTTTGCCAAGCCCTATCCCTTAGAGATTTAATGTAAGAGATATAAACATAAAATACTTCACCAGAAGCAAAAAAAATTGCTTTTATTAGATCACTCAGGATTTCACACCATATACTTATGTATGATTTAGCATAATATTGATATGTGTTTATATTTGCCAACTACCTATTTCACAGTGATATTATAAGGATTGGTTATACAATATTTCTTAAGTCTTTTAGACTCTTAAAGAAAATATACACTATAAAATCAAGGTAATAGTAATAATAGTCATCATCATAATAGCAGTAACTGCTCATGCATTTTCAAACATGGGCCTGTGTTGATGGAAAGGGAAATTAGGCTGTAAGGTAAAAATGCAGGCTTATCAGCTAGTTAGAACACAAAGATTTAGGAGGGGATCACCATGGTGCTATCTACAATTTATCAAGGTCTGAAGTGGGGTCTAGATTCTGCATTTGTATGTTTCTGATGTTGCTGGTCTGAGGCTACACTTTAGCAGTAAAGCCTTAGACTACACCACTCTCTCAGGGTCACATCTAAAATATATTCCATTGACTGTCAGAGGGTTTAAGGAAGTGTGTATAAACACACCTTGGCAAATCTATCACCACTGCTGATGCCTCCCCTGGTTTTGCCACCTATGTGCCTGAATTCTGTCTCCATTGCTCAATCCATTACATGCGTGAAAATTATTTCTCTCATTGTCTCCCTGCCCCACTCTCATTCTCAATTCAGATATGAACTCTTTGAGCAGAAAATTATCATTTATTCTAAAAATTGATTACAAAGTATAAACAAAGATTTATGCTCAAAAATATTGATTTCAGAACTCTCTGTATAATCAAAAAGTAGAAAAATACTGTTTCTTATAAAATATTTAATAATGTGGGATATGTTTGTGATAGTGTATCAGGTTAAAAAAGCAGGATATACAGCTATGTTCAGTACCATTTAACTTTAAATATAGGTAGAGAGAAATATAGAGAGTAGTATGTATAATTAATAAATTAATTAGCATCTTGTCTTTTTTCCTACTGAGTAATCATAAGTAAGAAGATGGAAGTGTAATTTTTCCTCCCCTCTCACTGAAGAACAATAAGACATGTAAGGTTGGAGAACATTTTGTTCCAAAAATGTCTTTGGTATTTCAGTTATAGCAAGAGAACACACTGTATCTTTATGACACAAGGATGATTTACAAGTAATGGAGGTCTATGGCCCAGACCTAGGAACAGAATTAGATTCCTTAAGACTGGGAGACAGAGTAGTCAAGTGATGGATTTCTGCCCCTGACCTCTATTCTATAGCCCCACAGGTGGCCATAGATTTGGGAAAGCTGGGTCTAAACAGCAGTCCCTTATGAGCCTTGACACCAGGGAGTCTTCACTACTGAATAATCCATGAGAGCTGGGAACACAGTGGGCTGAAGATCAGAAGTCTTATCAATTTTTCCAGAGTGTGCAAGTCCTTGGGGTCATTTACATCTCAAGGGAGACATTTGCCAACCCAAGACCAGCTAGGTTAGGAGAGAAGTCAGACTTAATGGGACGTAGTGACAGGGCCGGGGCATGTTGAGACACACACGAGCGGAAGCCCAGAACACGATACCCAGGTATGTGCAGGCTGGAGTACAGGACATGATCCCAGAGCCTACTGTGCAGGTGCATAGGCGCTCCAGTTACGTGAGTCTTTATGTAAGCATGACTTGCACTTGTGTGAGGGAGCGTGCACACTCCCATGCGCTCTCCTCCCCCTAACCACTAATATAAGGTTGCTATTGCTGATTAAAGATGCTGGTTCCTCCTCAGATTGGCTCCACATGCCTTTTTTACACTGGACATCTCACTGCCGAAACCTCCCTTGCAACTCCCTGGTGACGACATGTGGCGTAGTCCACGGCAGGATGAGGTGAGTGTCCCCTCTGCCATGTTGGAGGAACTGGCCCCAGTAGAAGGGATGTGGCCCCTGATATCCTTCTGGTACACAGTTGCAGTGTACCTGCTGGCTTAGACTCTGCCGGAGACCTGGGATGCTGTGCATTCCCGACCATAGGACATCTGAAAAGCCCTGGAGATGCTAGAGCCAAACGTCCCGCTGGCACACCGGGAGACAGCTAGTCGGGTGGCCTAGATGTTCCTAGCAGTTTTACAACATGCTAGCCATGACATTCAGGAACACACAGGCTGGGTACAGCAGTTACAGCATCAGGAAGAGGATCTGGAGCAACGCCTGGTGGCAGCTGAACACATACCCCAAGGGTCCCTCAAGTTGGGGATGTCCTCCCAGGCTAACAGTCCACCAGTGTCGGTGCTGCCCGCCTGACCAGTGGTACGACAAAGGGTGGAAGTTGAGGAACTGCTGGCTCCCGGGGCAGGGTCGCCAGACCATGACAGTCTGTACGACACACCTCCTACACCACATACATGGCCATAGAGCTGTGAGAGCTCACTAAACAATACAAACAATGCCTGGGCGAGTCAGTCTCCACTTGGTTATTATACTTGTTGGATGACGGGACAAACAGTATGGAATTAAGCCCCACCAAAATGACACATGAAATGACACAGCTGGCCAGCATCACCACGGTGCCCTCCTTGCAGCAGCATTTACAAAACGTGCCCCAGACCAACCCCCAAGCCGGTAAATAAAACCTAATTAACTGACTCATAGCTGCTGCCTGTATGGTCTGGGGCAATACAGGGGACTTGCTGGAACATGTGAGTAAGTGGACCACCTAGTTGGACTTGGTAGAAGTCATACAGAAAGTATACGTGTGACAGATGATGTTTGCCTTACATTATAACAGCCCAGAGATATTCACAACCCACATAAAAGACCTTATCCTTACTAACGGTCCACCAGACACCTTTGGGACCATGACTGCATTATTGGCCCCTACACAGACTGGCCCATCCACGAGGTCACAGGGACTTTGACTAAACTGGGAGATGTAAATGTCTGCCAACAAGGACTGTGCAGACACAGACTGTGGCCAAAAAGGATGTAAGTTGCCCACATCCCCCCGAAACAAACTACAAAAACCATGCCCAAGGGCCACGGCAAGGGGGGGCGACCCTATTAAGGTGAGCCTCCAACAAATGTGGTTTGACCTGGTGGCTGCTGGGCTGGCCAAGGAGAAATTAGACGGCCAGCCCCTCAAAGTCCTCTTGGCCCGCTGGCAAAAGCTATGGCCTGACCAGAAGTTCACCATATTTCCCCCAAAGTAACAAAAGGGGTCGGCCCGGGAGTTGCACCTAACTGACTTCCTTCCAGACTAGGGAATGGGCCAGGGCACCCGGTTAATGGGGGAGCCGGATGACCTGAGACCACATGTTAAACTCACCATATATTGGTCCCCAAAAAATATACAGTGGGTGCTGGCCCTCGTGGACACTGGGGCAGAAAGCACCCTCATATAGTCAGACATCTCCCCCCCAGACCTATGAGGTCTACGTGTCTCCTATTACTAAATACGTCCTCGGGGTAGATGTGCTCAGGGGACTGACCGTCATGATGACAGTGGGGAAACTCCACTTACGGGTACATGTGGTGAAAACGGTGGTTAGAGGATATCCCGACACACACCCCTCCACCTGCCACAGGCCACCTGAGTGATTAACATCAGATAATATAATTTGCCCGAGGGGCATGAGAAGATCAAACATACTATTTTGATGTTAAAAAAGACAGGTGTCATAAGGTTAACCCATAGCCCCTTCAACTCCCTGGTCTGGCCAGTATGAAAACCAGACAGTTCCTGGAAAATAACAGTAGACTACCAGAAACTAAATAAGGTGACCCCACACACACATGCCGCTGTTCCAAACATCACAGTTAATGGACCACCTCTCACAAAAATTGGGATGGTTCCACTATGTGGTAGACTTGGCCAACGTCTTTTTCTCCATTGACATTGACACTGCCAGCCAAAGACAGTTCGCCTATACCTGGGAGGGTAGACAGTGGACCTTCCAGTTACCACAAAACTACCTACACAGCCCAACACTGTGCCGTAGACTGGCAACACAGGATTTAGCCTCCTGGACCAAGACCTGACCGTACACTTGTTTCACTATATAGATGACATAATGTTAACTTCTGATTCTCTTAGAGATTTGGAAACTGTCGTCCGCAGTCTCCGAGACACCCTGACAGGTTGGGGGTGGGCCATCAATGAGGACAAAGTCCAGGGCCCTGGTTATTCTGTCAAGTTCTTGGGAGTTATTTGGTTGGGGAAGACAAAAATAATCCCCAAGGCGGTCATAGATAAGATTCTAAAATACCCTCGACCAGAGATGGTAAGACAGTTACAAACTTACCTGGGACAACTAGGGTTCTGGCAAACCTTCATACTACATTTGACGATACTAATACGACCCTTACACTGGTTGTTTCACAAAGGGGGACCCTGGGATTGGTCCCCCAAATCCAAACAGGCGTTTGGGGTGACAAAACACGCCGTAACACAGGTCCAGACCCTAAAGATCATAAACTTAACCCTGCCATTCCATCTGACTGTCCAAGTGGAGGACTCTGGGTTTGGCTCGTGTCTCTCACAAAAACAGGGCACGCTGAAGACTCCTATCGGGTTTTGGTCCTAGCTCTGGAAAGGGGCCGAGGAATGGTATCCCCTTGTAGGAAAACAATTAACAGTGGTGTACATCACCCTGTTAGCCTGTAAAAACATCACAGGTCCACACCCAGTCATGGTACAAGCAACCTACCCAGTGGAAGATTGGCTTCAGTCTTGGAAAACAAGGCCACAAACCAGCATGACACAAACGCCAACCTTAACAAAATGGGAAACATTCAAAACAACGGGCTCAGTTCTCCACGAGTCCACTGACCCAGAAGTTACATGCTCTTTTGGGGCCCATCACTTTTTGCTCTGAGCAAACAAAAGACCCCGTAAAAATGGGAGACTCCCAGCCCCTTTAAGGAGGACAAGCCCCCAGTGTTGGCTGATGCCTGGTATATGGACAGGTCTTGCTGAGAAGAACCCCCAACATGGACAACTGTAGCCCTACAACCCCTCATTGACACTTTTTGATATAACACAGGTACCGGACACTCTAGCAAATGGGCCGAGTTATGGACAGTCTAGATAGTTTTGACCAAAAAATCTGGCCAGGTACATGCTTGTGCTAACAACTGGGCCATGTATCAAGGCCTGATGCTGTGGCTGCCCCAGTCGGCAGCCCCAAAGTAACTAATCGGCCACCACACTCTATGGGGCCGGGACCTCTGGGAGGACCTTTAAAGATGGGACCTAAACACAGGCGCCACTGTATACCACCTCTCAGGCCATCGGCCATTACAGACGCCCGACAATAACATTACTGATACCTTAGTACAAATATACTCTTTTGCGGCGCCCCCACAGTCTGCTGCCATGGCCACTTGACTCCACAAAAAACTAGACCATGTGGGTATCTGGACTATGGGGCTAGTGACTACCCACTGGGATGTACAGCTAACAAGAGCCAAGAAACAACAAACTGTCCATCAGTGTCCTTGGTGTACAGAGCACCTCCCCCAAAGACGGCGTCTGCACACCTGCATAGGGTCTGTACCTCGGGGGGCACGGCCCCGACAAAAATAACAAGTAGACTATATTAGGTCACTCCCTACAGACCAGGAAACCCACTACACCCTAACGGTGGCAGACATCACCAGCAGACTGGACTTCACTTACCCCATGATCCAGGCAGACCAACGACATACACTCCTAACATTAAAACACCTGTCAGCCACATACAGCCGGCCCTTGCTCATTGCCAGTGATCAAGACACCCACTTTACAGGTTCACAGGTTCAACACTGGATGAAAAACAATAATGTTGAATAACAACTACACGTTCCATAGCGACCTCTAGCTGCTGGTATGGTTAAACACTTTAATGGGTTGTTAAAAGACAAGTTAAGGGTATTGGTCCCCCAGTAAAAACATTAAAAAAACAGATACCAGTGAATGAACAGCCACAAAAAACTGATAAGGCCATATTGGATAAGGTAACCAAAAACTCCGGTGGCTCTTACAGGTCACAGGGACCAGAAACCCAGAGGTATAGCCCAGGCTAAAGGGGGAGATAGTAATCCTACCTCTCCACCCATGGTAACCCCCAGTCAGACACAAAAATGAACATGGCCTTGACAAGCTCAGATCACCCAAAAACTCTGGGTCTCCCTGCTTGAACCATAGAAACAGCATCTAGAAAAGCACCTAGAGGTTACGCCCTGACTTGAGTACTGGCCCTTCACAGTACAAGTGACTTTACCAGCCAAAACAAACAAGTCCCTCTTACAAGGGGCCCCCACACTACACCTTTGGCCCATACTCCTGTACAGAGTAACCTAACCCCTGACCCCCTACCAACAACCCACAAAACACAAGTATGGTACAACCGACCAAAAACTACCCCCATATGGACTATGGTACTATTGCAAAACAAACACATAGCCTACATTTTGCCAAAAGGCCGTAACTTACCCATAATGGTCTTTTTATCTACTCTGTCATATCGCCCAGGTTAGCCACAGGAAACAACATACTGTCCTAGACACACACCTAGTACACAAAACTGCGAACAAAGACTGCTGACAGATTACCCTGATGAGTCGCCCCTGCCACCAGTACCAACTAAACAGACCTCCAGCACTGGAATCAAAATTGTCCAGAGAGAAATGCTCGCCGCCACATTATTAAAGCCCTTTTACAAAAACACCACCACAGTAACTCCCCTCTCCTCAACAAAACTGTGGACAATAACGGGTTGGTTGGTGAAAACTCATGTAACATTGTCTCACCACTCTCCTCTGTGTGTAGAACAATGACATCCCACGGTTCCAAACTATATGGTGGGTTGGTTGCCTGAAAAGTTCTGCCTCAACATTACTGTTATAACAAACCCTACCCACTGGTGGGATGGACGACGTATAGTGGAGACAACACCCACTGATTTCCAACCAGATAATACTGTCTGGGTTTGTGGTTGCCATGACTGGCCATATCTGCTGGCCCAATGGATGGGTTGCTACACTTGGGGGCGCCCTTTTATTCACGGTTGCCTCCTACCCACGTTACCCCCAAGGCCGGCCAATTGGGACCCAGTTTACCATTGTTGACACCAAAAAAAATGAAACGGATGGCCTGGTGGTTTTACCCCTTAGCCATTTTATTGCCAGGGGGTGGAGTGATAGACGTAGAACTACAGGTAAAAGCCTTTGCCCAACACGTCACAAACACTCTAAACATCATGCGAACATCTTTAGCCTTACTCCTTGACAAAACAACCTTAACAAAAAAGGTGGTACTATAGAACAGATAGCCCTAAACCTGTTAACTACTACACAGGCGGGGACATGTACCCTGTTGCACGTTAATACTGTGTCTACATCCCGGACCACCGACAAAAGGTACAAAAAGCCTTACAAAAAATAAACACCAAGGTTTTGGCGATCCAAACCCTACAGGACGACCCCTTACACATTGGTGAAACTGCCTTGGCCCTTCGTGATAGCAGACAGGCCTTATCTTAACAGGTATCGCTGTCAGCTTCATGGTCCTCTCTTACTCCATGTATTACTGTTATGCCTTTATACACAGGAACACACTCTTATGGTCAAGTCCCAAACTGCCACCCTACAAGGGGTAGACTGACAGGGCCCGGACATGTTCAGACACACACAAACAAAAGCCCAAAACACAAGACCCGGGTATGTCCAAATATGTACAGACTGGGATACGGGACACGACCCTGGAGTCCACTGCGCAGGCGCGTCAGCTCCGGTTAAATGAGTCCTTTTGTAAACATAACTTACACTTACGGGAGAGAACATACACACTCCCATACACTCTCGTCCCCCAAACCACTATATAAGGTTACTATTACAAATTAAAGACGCTGGTTCCTCCTCATGTTGGCTCCACATGCCTTTTTTATACTAGATGTCTCACCACCAAAACCTCCCCCACAACCCCCCGGTGACAAATGTGGAAAAAAACTTTTTTAAATGTGATTTTTTTTCTCTTGCATTATAGTATTACATGGCAGTGCACATACATACACATATACATGAAACACTGGGAGGAAAGACTCCCAAATGTTAATGGTAGCTAACATTTGAGGTTGGTTTATAAGAGATTCTTTTTTCTTCTTTATACATTTCTATATTTTTCAAAACTTCTGAAAGACACCTAAATTGCTTTTAAAATTAGGGAAAAATAGGGCCGGCTGAGTGGCTCAGTTGGTTAAGAGCTCGCTCAAGAGTTTGAGCTCTGAGCAACAGCGGTTTGAGTCAGCCCGAGCTGAGCAGCCGTGAGCTGCCAACAGGTGGCGGGATGGCTCAGCTAAAAAAAAAAATAAAATAAAATAAAATAAAATTAGGGAAAAAATACAAGAAATATCAGTCTTTAAAATCAGGGTACATACCCTATTCACCTTTTTTATATGCAGCACCTAACACACAGCAGGCAGTCAAAAAATGATATCTAAATTAAATTACATAAGCAATTCAAAGGACATACCATAATGATAAGTTAACACAATCATCCTGGTGTGCAAAAAGTAGTCCATGCACATATGAAAAAAACGTAACTTATTCTGAGAATAGCTATTCAGAGAATATAATTTTACATGACTATTATAAATTATTGTGAGAGAAGTATTATATAATCATTAAACAAAGGTAATCTGGGCTCAGGAACAGTGCCCTTGAATTGGAGGCAGAGGCTTTGGTTAGGTCTCCATGATGCCCACTAATTGTACTCCTTTGGTAACTCACTGACCTTTCCAAACCTCCAATACCTCAACTCTAAACATAAGTTCTATTAACTTAAACATTGTTAAGATCAAATGAAATGTAGGATATGATAGCAAGTTTGAAACTATAATGTACTATACCAAACCATTTTTATTATTAGAGCATGTATTTGACAAAATGTGAAAGACAGACTAATATAGGTAATTTTTATAATTCATTTATCAGTAAAAAAACATAAATTGGGAGCCGGCCGAGTGGTGCGGTGGTTAAGAACTGAATTGGGACGCCAGAGGGTCCTGGTTCGGATCCCACAGATGAGGGCCAGTGACACTGCCCGACACAGCTAAGATGCTGAACAACAGCTCAACCTGGAGCTGGGCTGCCGTGAGGCGCCGGCGACAGCGTAGGCTGCAGCCCCTGTGGCAGTGGG
>NW_017732122.1:528690-536500 GCF_001890085.2 Hipposideros armiger
GCTGGCAACTGATCTGCCTCACCGGGAAGAGTGCAATGATGGTGCCAACTTGGGCCTGTGAAGCGGTGTCCTGCAAAACTAGACTGAAGAACAAAAGGACAGAAACTTGTCTGTTCCCCTTCTCCCAATTCCCCAGCACTGTTCCCATCCCCCAAATCCCCAATAAAAATCTTTTTTAAAAAAAAATAAAAAAATATATTGAACTAGACATCTACTTCATGCCTCTTTGTCCAGTCACTGATCTGATAAGTCAACTCTTAACATAATCACAAACTAATGTGATAAAAATAAATTTAGATGAAAGAAATGGAGGTTGATTAGTAACTTCCTATACTTTACCATGTAGTTCACTCATGTATTCATTCTTTTAACAATATTTATTGTGTCAGACAATCTAGTGACTGTAGATTTAGGAGACAGCCAGATAAGTGTCTCTGAAACTTGCATTCTAGTGGGGAAGAGATCAACCATCAACAAGTAAATTTAAAAAAAAACAAGAGAATCCAAGATTGGGATAAATGCTATGAAGAAAATAAGCAGAACTATGGTCACCAGAGCCTCCAAGATGGTCCCCAATGATCCTGTCTCCTGGTATTCACACCACTGTAGCCCCCTACCACATTGTACAGAGTTGGTCTGATTGGCCAATAGAATATGGAAGAAGTGATAGTATTGGGTTGTCAGAAAAGTCTATGTTTTTCATTGCAAAAATGCTTCATGACTTTTCCGACAACCCAATATATCACTTTCAAGATCAGGTTATAGAAGACACCATGGCTTCTGTTTCTATGACCCCCTCATGCTCTGTCTCTCTCTCTGGAAGAGAAGCCAACTGTCATGTATGGAGGACACTCAGAGAGTTCCAGCCAGCAAAGAACTGAGGCCTGCTAACCATGGTGTGAACAGTCTTAGAAGTGGATCCTGCAGCCTTTCAGATGACTGCAGCCTCTTGAGAAATCCTGACCCAGACCACTAGCTCCAGATTCCCAACACAGGAAAAGTGAGAGACAATAAATCTTGTTGTTTTAAGCTGCTACACTTGTGGGTAATTTGTTACATACCAATACAGGATGATAAAATAAACTGGCAGTGGTTTGAAAAGACCTACTTGGAGGAGATTATATTTGCTCTAAGATCTGAAGGACAAGAATGTGCTATGCAAAGAAAAGCCAGGTTAAGGGAACAAACCAGCAAAAGTGAAAAGGACATGGAATGTTTGAGAAGCAAACAAACTTTTCACCCCAGCCTGAGCTAGTGCATTGATTAGACAAGTCTCCATTCTGACACTTATATGTAACCTACTGCTGGCAATTCTTGTTTCCCATTGCCTCATCTACCACAGTCATGCTCTTTCCCTCCAGTGTTTCTCAGTAGAGGAACTGTCAGCATTTGGGGCAATTCTTTGTAGTACAGGACTGCCCACATATTGTAGAATGTTTTTTTACCCATAACCCCTCCCACTAAACTCTGAGAGAAATTCAAGTACAAATGACAAACCCAAACCTCCCCTCCCACACTTTTCAAAATACCCTCCAGGAAGGCAGTATTGTCCTCAGTTTAAAACTACACAGTTTGGACTGTGGGGGCCATAATGTAGTGAGTAAAAACATTTTTGGGTACCAGACGTTCTTAGATATCAGAAGACAAATTATACCTATCAGAAAACAAACTTCATCTGTATAAACCTTATCTTGTTCATTTGTCAAATAAACTTTCCAAAGATTAAATGAAATAACTAATATGTAAAATAGCACAGGCTTAGCATATTGGAAATATGAGGTCTGACGATTAAGTTTGTGAACTTGTTGCAATGATGTTGCTAATCTTTTTTATATCAGAGGGATTATTCATTATGAATTTGTACCAACTAGACAAACAGTTAACTAAGTTTACTATTTGGAAGTGCTGAAAAGGCTGTGTGAAAGAGCTAGACAACCTGAAATTTTGCCAACAATTCATGGCTCCTGCATCATGACTATACACCACCTCACTCAGCACTGTCTGTGAGGGAATTTTTAGCCAGTAAATAACTGTATTGGAACACCCTCCCTACTCACCTGATCTGGCCCTGAATGACTTCTTTCTTTACCCGAAGATAACAGAAATATTGAAAGAAAGACATTTTGATGACATTTAGGACATCAAGTGTAATACGACGACAGCTCTGATGGCCATTCCAGGAAAAGAGTTCCAAAATTGCTTTGAAGGGTGAACTAGGCCCTGGCATTGGTGCATAGCTTCCCAAGGGGAGTACTTCAAAGGTGACTGTAGTGATATTCAGCAATGAGATATGTAGCACTTTTTCTAGGATGAGTTCGCGAACTTAATTGTTATACCTTATACTTAGAGGTGGGAGCTATCATTAAATTATTTCTCCTCTCTGCCTAGCCAAGTCCTTCTCACTCTTTAGAATCAAAATGATGCCAGATTTCTTCCCAGAAGCTTCAGAGGCTCCACTTACCCCTGTCTTTGAATTTATAATGTATTCATTGTTAATTGACACCTTCCTTGGGAAAAGACGGCACATGAGGGCTATTATTCTCTGTGGAAACTACAAGAGTATCCCAGACAGTTTTTTAAGCCAACATGGGCAGGCCTCCTTTTCTTCTCCACAGTAGATCACAGTAATGGAAGGTCTGCTCACCTTCCTACTCCTCTATACCACCTTCTTGAGCTTTTTCAACTCCACAAGATTGGCTGTGGAGTTGGACACAGTCTCTACAGTACCCACTCCTTTCTTGTTTCCACAGAGAAAAACACAGGGGCTTTTATATAACCCAATGTCTGCTTCCTGGATGTCTCCATAAAAATTTCTGGAACTAAGTGGGCAAAAATGGTGGGATAGTCTCAGCATCAACTTAAAAAAATGCTCCGGCATGAATTAGCATCACCCCAGTATCTCAGGCCTCTAAAGAACTCTATATCCCAAGTCTTCCCTTGTTTTGATTGCCTGCTTTCAGTGAGTTCTGTCCACCTCTGTTTTGTGTCTTTTCTTGTTCAGTCACTCTCTTCTCTCTGGCCCACATCCACACCAATGTCAGATGCATCTGCTGTCTCCTTTTCACTCTCCCACAAATGATCACCACTGTACAAAGGTGTAAGGCAGAGCTATGAGAGTGACAGAGGAACTTCAGTACAACCAGCACAACAAATAGCTGAACACCTATTATTACAATTCCTTTTACTAATAGTCCAGCAGCTTCAATCTCCTGAAATTTGTTTTCCTCCCTCAAAACACACTGATAATCACCACGGAGAAAAAAGCTTTAAAAAAAATAAATAAAACACAGGAAGTTTAAAGGGTAAGAAATGTTTCAAATTTCTTAGCATGGATCTTAGACCTATTATTCTGACTCTCAATTGGCATCAAACTCAGTTAATCAAAAATTTGCCTTCAGGGCCAGCCAAGTGGTGCGTTGGCTAACAGTTGGCTTGGGATGCCATCTCTAAGCACAGAGCCCCAGTTCAGATCTCACATGAGGGCCAGTGATGCTGCGTTCTCTACAGCTAAGATGGTGAACAACAGCTCGACCTGGAGCTGGGCTGACGTGAGTCACCGACGATGGTGTAGGCTGCAGCCCCTGCTGCAGTGCGCTGCTGTAAGCTACTGTGAGTGTCTGGCAGCCGGCATGAGCAGCCAGCAGCTAGTGTGAGCTGCCAAGAGCCGCCGTGAGTGGCTGTCCAGTGGCCGGGGACTGACCTGCCTCACCGGGGAAGAGTGCAATGATAATACCAACATAGGCCAGTGAAGCGACATCCTCCACAACTAGACTGAAGAACAAAAGGACAGCAACTTGTCTGTTCCCCTTCCCCAATTCCCCAATGCTGTTCCCCTCCCCCAATTCCCCAATTAAAAAAAATTGCCTTCATTTTCTTATTGCTTTTGTTGTTTCTCCAAAGGATTGCCTCTACAATTGCCTACCTTACATTGGATGGAACCCTTTATTTTTATAAAGAACCCCCCCCCATAAACTGAAGATGCATGTCAGAAATGTGAACTATTATCTTTGTATGCGCCCACCTTCCTCCACTGTGTGGTTGACATTTCCAAGCAACTCCACACCTGGAAAGTCCCATTTCCAGGGATTCCTAAGTTCTTACCCACCCTGAGTGCCTTCTATAGCTTAGCCTTACTTCTCTTCTAGAATAGAAATCCTTTGGGACATGTGCCATGGTTTCTACTTTTTTGTCCCTGTGCCCCCCAATACTAGTCCTAGTCATAGAAGAAGACCTTCAAGTCCTTATTGACTGATTGATTCTTGAAATCACACCCACTATCAATCAGTTTTTGCTTTCTTCATGACTGGCCTTATCCACATTTACCCACGACAAAGGTACCATATGTTAGTTCTTGTGTTGGACTAAATAAAGAAAAGAAATTTAGAAAGAGCTTCACACATCATCTGGGTAATTATCTTATATTTATAATAGAGCAGATTAGTGTCCCTGCATTAATAAATGACTCAAATGCTGTTACAGGGTTGTACATGATTATCTGAGTTTATTATTTAACCCACTAAATTAAAATTAAAAATTCTGTGTAGCAACAGAAAGAAAACAAAATGTCCACCAACATGTAAATTGATATGTCAATGGCTGTACCTTTAGCATCAGAAAAACAAAAACAAAAACAGGTAAACTAGAGCCCTACTCATCACCTAGACAAATTTCCAACACTGATTTTTTTCAAAAGCACTTTTCAGAATATAGTGTATTACCAATTATATGAAATTTAAAGCATACACAATACTATGTTTAAAGAACATAGGTATTTAGTAAGAATGCAAAGACCTCCTGGGAGTGCTAAACCCCAAACTCAGGAAATAGCTACAGTGGGGGAGGAGACAACATGGAGAGATGCATGAAAGGCCTTCATCTATTTTTGCAATCTTTTTCATAACTTGGGTGTTTTTACATGTTTATTTGGTATATTATTATCGATATCCTCTGTTCAGCTAAAATACAACA
Source organism: Hipposideros armiger (assembly GCF_001890085.2). Classification (NCBI taxonomy): domain Eukaryota; kingdom Metazoa; phylum Chordata; class Mammalia; order Chiroptera; family Hipposideridae; genus Hipposideros; species Hipposideros armiger. The sequence continues at coordinate 533,659 of NW_017732122.1, forward strand.
TTTTTTTATTAAAAAAAATCCTGTGATCCTACGTGACAGAACAGAACCTAAAAGTTCTTTAACTTCAGCAAGGAACAAAGGTATTCACTGATATAGGGATGGGAAGTGGTCAGCTGATGAATTCTAGACTTGACAGCACAGCCACAAGAGCCCTAAAGAAATGGTGGTTTTGTGGCCTGCCTGGCTTCCTTTCTAAGGTGCAAGCCTAATTCCAGTTAAGCCTTTACTGTAAAACCTGGTCCTCCTCCACACTTAGGCACCAAGCTTTCCCTCTTGCCCTAAGTTGAGGAAGTATTCGTACACAAGCCTTAAGCCACTTGCCTGGGCAGTTGGTACGATTTTATTCTGGTCTCTGGGTTCACTGTGGCATTGGTACCCTAGTTCCCAGATAAATAGTTTTCTGCTTTGTAACTAAGTGGCAGTATCTTTCCCTACAGATAAGTCTCAGACCACAACCCTATGGCAGGAATAAAATTTCCACCTCCAAACTCCAGGATTCTTATGACCTGACAGGTGGATTCCCATATAATATCTACAGTGCACAATTCTGCATTGGCTACTCCATGTGGGCAACTCCGTGGCAAATCATTTGCCTTTCTGGGATCCTGGAATTCACTTATCCTGTCCCTACTTGGGTTCAATAAATTTTGAATTCAGTTTTGGCTTTTTAATGATACTGTCCTCCATCATTTCTTACTTCCACAGTATGGACCTAAAGTGCTCAATTCTTAAATCAGTGCTTCCAAATGTCTTACACACCATGGCACATAAAGAAAATAACACTTGTTCTTTTATATATTTTTGATATATAATGGGCATATAACATTATATTAGTTTTAAGTATATATAATTATTTGATTATATATATATTATATATTTGATTATGTGTATTTTATTTATATATATATATATATATATATAATCACCACAATAAACTTAGCTAACACCCATCAACCACATGGTTACAAAGTTTTTTTCTTGTGATAAGAACTTTTAAGATCTACCCTTTTAGCAACTTTCAAATATCCAATATACTATTAACTATAGCCACCTTACTGTACATACGAGATTTGTTCTTGTATAGTACAGCTATTCCCAGTCAAAGTCCACTGGCCCTGAGCGATTGGCCCTCCAGCCACATTTCAGCTGAGGATACCACTATTTGGGCACACTGGTAACCCATTTATGACCTTCCTGCATGCCTATTCTTTGGACATCTCAGCCTTAAGGGGCTTTAGCTTGCCTCTAGCTTGGGTCCATCTATATAATAGTTTGTCTTTGGGTCAACTGGATTTCCAGGCTGGATTTTCTTCCTTTTATTTAGCTCTTGTGTTCATGGAAAAGTAATAACGTTCCTATATTGTATACCAATTCAAACAAAGGTATAAGAAATACAGGTATGAAAAACTTGAATTTTCTTCAAACTTAAGTTGTCCAGTCAAAAAGCCTTCTCATTTGAAAGGAGAACCTCAGAGATAAGGCAGAAGACGAAAAACAAGCCTTCTCTCTTTTCCTATCTTTGATTACCCTATTTCCCACATGCATTTAGTGTTATTATATTGTGTGCCTTTAAATAATATTAGCAGCTTCCAAATATTTGGTGTCTACTCTATGCCAGGCAATGTGTTCCAGGCATCATCTCATTGATTCCTCACATCATCTTTAAGACAGAAATTATTAACGTTCTGTAAGCTCAGAGTTCCTCTCCTATAATGTAACCTATTGCATGTGTAAGTATTATCTGGCCTTCACCATACCACCCTGTGGGCACTGGAGTTCAGGGAATTAATGCAAAATTGGTGATACCCTGGCTACAGGCATTGCGGTAATAAATTATCCTCCATCTGACCTAGGAGTATATCTTCTGCTAGCATTCATGAAACAATAATGAGTTAACTTATCGGCTTGCAAGTAGGGTAAGTTCTCAGACCCTTCACAGTTCTGACAGCCCTCCCCTCTCTAGAATCTCACAGAAACCTGGGAGGTTCACATAGTACCCAGAAAACAGAGACAGGCCTTCAATCTCCCGTTCATATGATCACAGTTGGTGCTTTATTGTCTATCCTCACTTTCTCCAGAGACAGCCATCAATTCCAATAGACCTGAGTCAAAATAGCAAATCTTTTCTTGGCTAGCGAACCCTATGCCTAGGGTCCAGGCTTTCATATTGTCATTCCTCTCTGAGGCCCTGCCAACTCTGTGTTCACTGTGAGAGAACAGAATGTAGGCATCCATCATGTCAAGATCTTGAGAGCCTTGGAGGATTTCATCTCTCTCCTGTTGTTCCTTCTCTTACCTCTCTTCTTACCTCTCTCTCCTGACATCCAGGGCACTTTAATATAATCACCTCAACAAGTTTATGCTTTCACCAAACACAGGAAGAGAAGTTCCTGTCTGGTCCAAACTCCTGAGGTAAGTAAACTCAGGGAGTTGCCACTTTCTCTTTATGCATAGGAAAGGCAAAATATAGTTAATATCTCAATAAATGATCCTGCTATGACAGTAATCACTCAGTGTGGCTAATTGTGGTTCTGTTAACCTTTTCTACCTGTCGCATCTCTTTACCCCTTTTTTTAATCTTTGGCTTTAGGCATAGGTAGGAAATATTTCTCTTGGTCTCTCAGTAAATTACATTAAGCCAGTGGAAAGGAAACTATCTTAGCTTTCTTTCTTCCAGTTCATCAAATTAAGAAGAGCATTATCGGGCCGGCCGAGTGGCGCGATGGTTAAGAACTGGCTTGGGATGCCAGAGGACCCTGGTTTGGATCCCACATATGAGGGCCACTGACACTGCGTTCCACAGCTAAGATGCTGAACAACAGCTCAACCTGGAGCTGGGCTG
>NW_017732122.1:539821-545256 GCF_001890085.2 Hipposideros armiger
TATCACTTAAAATTGAAGGAGAGATAAAGAGCTTCTCAGAAAAGAATAAACTTAAGGAATTCATTACCACCAAGCCAGCATTGCAGGAAATGCTAAAAAGGCTTTTTTAAACAGAAGGAAGGGGAAAACAAGCTAACCTAGGAAGATCAGAAATACAAATAATAAAATGGCAATAAATACCCACCTATCAATAATCACTTTAAATGTAAATGGATTAAATGCTCCAATCAACAGATGTAGAGTGGCTGAGTGGATAAGAAAACAGGGCCCATGCACATGCTGTTTACAAGAGACTCATCTCAGATCAAAAGACACACACAGACTGAAAGTAAAGGGATGGAATAAGATATTTCACGCAACTGGAAATGAGAAAAAAGTGGGACTAGCAATACTTATTTCAGACAAAATAGACTTTAAAATGAAGACTACAATAAAAGACAAAGAAGGACACTACATAATAATAAAAGGATCGATTCAACAAGAGGACATAACCCTAATAAACATCTATGCACTCAACATAGGAGTTCCTAAATATATAAAACAGATTTTGACAGACATAAAGACAGAGATCAATAGCAATACTATCATAGTAGGGGACTTCAACACCCTGTTGTCACTAATGGACAGATCCTCCAGACAGAAAATCAATATGGAAACAGTGGCCTTCAATGACAATTTAGACCAGCTGGATTTAATTGATATTTTTAGAGCATTTCACCCCAAAGCAACAGAATATACATTCTTCTCAAATGCACATGGAACATTTTCCAAGATAGACCACATTTTAGGACACAAAACCAGTCTTAATAAACTTAAGAAGATTGAAATCATATCAAGCATCTTCTCTGACCACAATGCTATAAAACTAGAAATCAATTATAAAAAGAAACCTGGAAAGCACACAAATACATGGAGGCTGAATAACATGCTACTAAATAGCAACTGGGTCAAAAATGAGATCAAGGAAGAAATCAAAAGCTATCTCAAACAAACGACAATGAAAACACAACAACTCAAAATACATGGGATGCAACGAAAGCAGTCCTAAGAGGAAAATTCATGGCAATGCAGACTTACCTAAAGAAACAAGAACAAACTCATATCAACAGACTATCTTTACACCTAAGGGAACTGGAAAAGAACAGCAAAACAAGTCCAAAGAGAGTACAAGAAAGGAAATAATAAAGATCAGAGCAGAAATAAATGAAATAGAGACCAAAAAATAATACAGAAGATCAATGAAACCGAGAGCTGGTTTTTTGAAAAGATAAACAAAATCGACTAACCCTTAGCCAGACTCATCAAGAAAAAGAGATAGACAACCCAAATTAATAAAATCAAAATGACACAGGAGAAGTGACAACAGATGCCACAGAAATATAGGAAATTGTAAGAAAATACTACGAGCAACTATTGCCAACTAATTTGACAATCTGGAAGAAACGGATAAGTTTCTAGAAGCTTACAATCTACCAAGTCTGAACCAAGAAGAGACAGAAACTCTGAACAGACTGATTACTACCAAAGAAATTGAGTCAGTAATCAACAAGCTTCTAACAAAAAAAGTCCTGGACCAGATGGCTTCCCAGGTGAATTTTACAAAACATTCAAAACAGAATTAATACCTATTCTCCTCAAGCTATTCCAAAAAATACAGAAGGAGGGAAAGCTCCCAAGCACATTTTATGAGGCCACTATTACTCTGATCCCAAAATCAGATAAAGATATTACAAAAAAAGAAAACTACAGGCTGATATCCCTCATGAACATAGATGTAATAATCCTCAACAAAATACTAGCAAACCGAATTCAGTGTCCCATTAAAAAGATTATACACCACAATCAAGTGGGATTCATTCCTGGTATGCAATGTTGGTTCAATATCCACAAATCAATTAATGTAAAACATAACATTAACAAAATGAAAAATAAAAATCATATGATCATATCAATAGATGCAGAAAAATCATTTGACAAAATCCAGCAGCCATTTATGATAAATACTCTCAGCAAAGTGGGAATAGTGGGATCATATCTCAACATAATAAAGGCCATATATGATAAGCCCACAGCAAACATCGTACTGAATGGGGAAAAGCTAAAAGCTTTCCCCTTAAAATCAGGAACAAGACAAGGCTGCCCACTTTCACCACTTCTATTCAACACAGTTCTGGAAGTTCTGGCCACAGCAATCAGACAAGAAAATGAAATAAAAGGCATCCAAATTGGAAAGGAGGAAGTAAAATTGTCATTATATGCAGATGACATNAACAAAAGGACAGCAACTTGTCTGTTCCCCTTCCCCCAATTCCTCAGCACTGTTCTCATCTCCCCAATTCCCCAATAAAAATATTAAAAAAAAGAAGAGCATTATCTGAATTACACACACACACACACACACACACACACACACACACACACACCCTCATACCATAAAACGATGATGATGATGACAATTAACATCCTCTTTGTAGCCTAAATATATGCCTTCTTCCTGCCTCGCGAACAAAGAGGTTTGGGAAAATGAGCTGAAAGAAAGTGAAACCAATTGTTTTAAAAAGATTCTTGGCAGTCTTTGGGTTTTGCTTTGTTTGCAACCAATTAGATCAACATTGATATCCATTAACCATTGATTTTACTGAAATATTTATTATTTCATTCTGTGCAGTTAACATATCTTCACAGACAAGAAGATTTCCTACAGGTGCCAATTCTTCTGTTCTTCAAATTTTATATAAATTCTCAATTCTCCTAATCCCAAAACAGCCCTGGATATGTGTTAGCAATTGGCTTTAATGATACAGTCTACATCTACCTCTCTTACAAGGCACAGACAGTGCATTTATCCTTGGGGATGCAAGCTTGTCTAGTTATGAAGAAACATGGCCTTAGTTATATTTTCTAAGGTCCTACATAAAAAATTCTTGATTGCAAATGAAGCAACTGAATCACCTCTCTTATGTTTTATCCCACCTTAGAATTTTGGGGGTGTAAACTTCCACTTGCATGAAGACAGAGTCTTCACCTGTCTTGTTCATGCTAAGCCTAGAATAGTACTTTGCCTATAAGAAGTGTTCAACAAATATTTATTGACTAAATAAATGACCATATGAATAAGTGAATAAAATTTATTAATAAAAGCTAGAAGATTAAAATATCCTTTATCAGATCCAAAATTTAAAATGCTGCCATTGAGACTTCCGGTAAGATGGTGGAATAGACAGATGCTGTGCCAACTACCTCCCAGGATCACACCAAAATTACAAGTAATTTATAAGATATTCAACCTAGGAAGTTCCCTGGACACTAGATGAGCAGAATGTCTAAACGAAGGACCTAAAGAGGAGGCCACGTCGAGTCTGGTAGGAGGGGCAGAGACAAGAGGGCAAACCCCGTGAGGAACACCTCAGCGGTGGGGAGGCTTCTCCAGTTGGAGGAGAGACCCTCCAGCCCCACACTGCGCTCACCAGTCCAGAGTTACTTTGCTGGGAATAGGAGTTCTATGTTAGCTGGAAGTAAAAAATAGTGAGGACTCTCTTTGCTCAACTCGGTGAGGCTGAGGGAGCTGGAGAACCAGTGGAGTCGGCAAACCAATTCGCTCGCTGGTGAGCACTCACCCAGTTCCTGGTGGAGGGAGTAGCTTTGTGAGCGGGGCCCAGGAGCCTGCGGGAAGGACTGAATTGAGTGCCTTTGGCACGGGAGCTGGAGGTTTTGGGACCATTGTTCCCCTGGTGTGGAGCTTGCACATGAGTAGTGCACAGGTGGCCACCATTTTTTCAGGGCTGGGCCCTCCCACAGAGGCTCAGGTCTGGAACTGCATTGGTCTGCTGGAATTGGCGCAGGAGTGCGTGTGTGTGTGTGTGTGCATGCGTGTGCATGCGGCCTTGGATCCCCACCCTCCACACTACTTGTGATGCGTAGCCTGAGAAATGCTTGGGAGGTGAGCTCCAACTCCAACAGACTTTATGGAGACCCAGGAGTGCATGACTTGCCTTAGGTCCCTGATTTCCACACCGCGCATGCAGAGTTGCCTGGGTGGCGATTGGCTGTCAGGCTGCTTGGCCTGATCTTCAAGCTGCTGATTGGGACAGGCTGACTAGGAGTTTTCTTGGGAGTGTAGGGCCACGAGCTGTGCGCCTGCGTGATTCGGCAGGGGCTTTCCAGGCGAGTTTGTGTGGGCTGGCTGCCGATGCAGGAGTGCATGCTGTTCTGACTTGGTCGGGGCCACTGACCACAAACTGTGGTGCCTTGGGGTCCTGCACTGCCAACCTAGAGCTGTGTTGCCAGAAGCACCCTGAGTCCCTGGTCCCTGGCCCCTACCTCTGCAGGCCACAGAGGGTTTTTTGCAGCAGCAGACAGCTCGCAACAACCTGTGAGGATTTTTGGTGGTGAGCATGGTTCCAGAGCACACAACAACTAATTGTGGGAAACTTACTTCAAGTCTAGAGGGAGGTCGGCGCATGATGCACTGAGCCCTTTCCCTGCAACAGCTGGTGCTGAGTCGCCCAGAATCGCTCTATTGCTAAGCAAGTGGTCTGCAGATTAAAGCGGGCAGAGAGCCCTTCCCCTCCTTTTTTTTTCTTTTTCCTTTTTTTCCCCCTCTTTTTCTCTTTTTTCTTTTTCTTTTTTTTTTCCTTCAGTCTGGGTGATCTAATACATCGAAGCAATCAGAGTGACCACCAGAATGAAGAAACAAAGAAACATGTCCCAAGTAAAAGATCAGAAGAAACCTCAAGCAATGGAAATAAATGAACCAGAGGTATCCAACCTTTCAGAGACGGAGTTTAGAACACCGATGATAAGAATGTTTCAGGAACTTAAGGAGGACATAAAGAAGGATACAGAAATCATAAAAAACAACCAGGTAGAACTAAATAATACAATAACTGAAATGAAGAACACAATCGAAGGAATCACCAATAGATTAGATGAAGCAGAGAATCGGATCAGTGATTTAGAAGACAAAACAGCAGAAATCACCCAGTTGGAACAACAAAAACAAAAAAGAATAAAAAAACAATGAAAATAGTTTAAGAGAACTGTGGGACAACATCAAGTGCAACAACATTCGCATCATAGGAATACTGGAAGGAGAAGAGAAGAAGCAAGGGTTTGAGAATGTATTTGAAGAAATAATGACTGAGAACTTCCCTACCCTGGTGAAGGAAATCAACATACAAGCCCAGGAAGTGCAGAGAGTTCCAAACAAGCTAAACCCAAACAGGTCCACACCAAGACACATCATAGTAAAAATGGCAAAGGTTAAAGACAAAGACAGAATTCTAAAAGCAGCAAGAGAAAGACAGCAGGTTACATACAAAGGAACTCCTATAACTAACAGGTGACTTTTCTACACAAACTCTGCAGGCCAGAAGGGAGTGGCAGGAAATATTCAAAGTGATACAAAATAAAGGCCTACAACCAAGATTGCTCTA
>NW_017732122.1:549595-558962 GCF_001890085.2 Hipposideros armiger
TGTGGGAGTGGAGTCAAGGGAATTGTAATAGATATATGATATTGGGGGGGAAATGGGGTAAAATATAACTATTGCACTGTGTTGTACAGCTGAAAGTAATTCTAAAAATGTGTATTTCACAATAAAAAAAATGCTGCCATTAGTTTTCTATGGAATCAGTGCTTTCATAAATTGTTCCCTGGGGCCGGCCAAGTGGCTCAGTTGGTTAAGAGCTTGCTCAAGAGTTTGAGCTCTGAACAACAGCGGTTCGATGCATGGCCCGAGTGAGCTGCCGCAAGCTGCCAATAGGTTTGGCTCTTGAAAAGAATGGACAGAAAATATTTCCTCTCCTTACTAATACAATAAAATTATTCACCATCTGAACCCTGTAAATATTTGGGAGCTTTCTTTCTAGCTTTTAGTTAGTGTTATTATGCAGTGTTTCTCAACAGGGGTGCTACTGGCATATTGTATGGGATTTTTCCATGCATTGCAGGACACTTAGCATTACACTTGTACCCCACTAAATGTTAGTGATGCTGTCCAGTCAATGTGACCTCCCAAAACATCCCCACATAATACTCAACCCTCTTCATAAGAACCTATTCTAAATTTTTATTGGATGAGTTATATCCAAGACTTCCCAATTTCCTTAATGATAAAATTTAAACTTGAAATCAAACCTGATCAAGCTCTTCATGAATTGTCCTGCTGCCATTGGCTGTTTTATTTCCTGTGATAGCTCCACATACTCTTGCTTCCAGCATCACAAATCTACCTGCTATTGCACAAATGTTCTTGTTCTTCTGTGCCCCTGTACCTTCAGTCATGCTGTTCCCTCTGCCTAGAATGTCCTTCCAATCCCTGCCTCCCACATTCACCTGACTGACTAGCGCACATCCTGCAAGGACAGCTCAAGAATTTCCTTGTCTTGGCTGCATGTCCTGACAATTCCTCCACCTCACTCACCACTCAGATTTTATACTTATTTGTTTCATTGTCAGTCTCTTCCCATTTACCATTGGGCATTCTGAAAATAAGGACTTTGGCTTCCTCATTTCTGATTCCTCAGTACCTAACACTACATGCACTAAGAGTACGTGACATACCACACCATGTTATATAGTATGTGCTGTGCCACATAAAGGTTATCAATCCAGAACAATGTGTTGGGAGCCTGCCATGTGCTGCCACTGTGCTGGGCTCTGGGGATGCCATGGTGAGGGAATCAGACAGACATGAGCTCTTCCCTCATGTCTAGACATTAAACAAGTAATTTTAACTGTGATGTGAGTAATGAAAGAGGAGGCACAGAAGGAGGGCTATGGGAGAGTACAGCTTGGGGCTCTGTCATGCCTGGGCCCCCACATGGAAAGGACAGTGCAAGATGAGTAGGTATTAGCTGGGCAAGGAAGAGAAAGAAGAGTGCCCCAGGTAGAGGGAGTATGTGGAGGGATCGAGGGTGACAGAATCTGTTCATTTTCTTTCATAGTTTTAGTAATGCATTCAGCGTCAAGTTCTAAAGTTCAACTACCTAGGTCGCATGCAGGCACCACCATTTCCAATCCATATGACTCTGGGCAAGTCACAAATCTGCCTCATTCTTTCTTCTGTAAAATGGGGATAATGATCTCACTCTATGGTAGATTTGCTGTTATGATTAAATAAGATTATCTATTTAAAGTGGTTAGTACATAGTCTGGCATATAGTAAGTGCTCCGTAAATATTACCTCACTATTTAGTATTATTATTATTCAACAGACATCAATTATTCAACAAATGCCAAACCTCATTGGCCTCCCCCTCCTGCTCTGATGAGAGTGTCTTGTTTTGTTCACTGCTTTTTCATAAGTGCAAATAGAAAAATAGATAGGCCTTTAAGTGGTATGTCCTGCAATCTTAAAATAAGGAAAACAATGGGTCTGTGAGCCCAGTCTAAGTAATCAAAGAAACATGTTTGTCATGAATAATTCATATATCAAAATTGGCAAACAAATCACGTGGTATCTTGGAATCATTTTATTACAGCTAACTTACCATACTGTTCATTAAAAACATATTTCTCCACCCCTACCCCTGGCCAGACCAATTAAGTCAGAATGTCCATGGGTGAAACGTGGGAATCTGTTTTTAACATGCTCCCCAAGTGATAATTATGAAAGATACATTTGGAAAATACTGTCTTATCTCAGTAACTGCTGCTATGAACCAAACTCCCCAGAACTAAGTGATGTGAAATAACAACTTTATTAATCCCATGGATTCTGTGAGTCAGAGATTTGAGAAGGAAAAGGAAGCATCTCTTGTCTCTGCTCCTCAGTGCTTGGGAAGACTCGAGATGCTGCCATCTGAAGCTTCAACTGCCTTCAACCATAGTGCCCACATGTAGCCACTGCAGCATAGCAGCCTCAGGGTGGTGAGATTTCTTTACATCGTGGCTAGTTTCTCCCAGAGTGAGCATCCCAAGAGAACAGGGTGAATGCTACATAGACTTTTCTGACTGAGACTCAAAGTCTCAGTCAGAAGCAAGTATCACTCACTGCATTCTGTGGATCAAAGCAGTCACAGACCCACCTAGATTCAAAGGGAAGGCACATGAGCCTGACTCTCAATGGAAGGAATAACATAGAAGTTGGGACACACTTTTAAACTGACATATGTCTTGTTTCAATCCTTCATGTGTACTCACAAACTTGCCTTTTTTCTAGACATTCTTCACATCTGCAAGGTTTTGACAAATACCAAAGCAAGGCTATGGATTACTTGTTTCTTGAAACCCATCAATAGTTCCAGATGATGCTTGTATCTGCTTATGAAATATTTTGCTTTGTAAAGTTGGTTCCTAATGTCTTGAATTTGTTAATTCTATCTTTAGATCCATCGGTACTAGTCCATCCCCTCTTTGGACCTCTTCAAAGAGGTTTAAAAACATTAACATCTTACTCATCTTTTTGGTTCACGTAAAACTAAGTATTAAAATCCTTGTAGTACACAGATTATAATTATGTCTTTTCCCTCAGATACTTCATATATTCAGTCTTACATAAAATATTGTGATACAAAGTTTAGAAGAGATTAAAGGATGAATTTTCATCCTAATTCATGAGTTACGTAGACAATGCTTTTGGCTGATATATGCCTAGTTTATACATTTAAACATTTTTTATTCATGTTCCTGTATATAATTGTCCATGCTTATATCACACAATCCATGCAGATGCCTAAACATTATAAATACATATATAATTTTATACTACTTGGGATTACATACAAATTAGATATGTCAGGTTTTTGTGTATTTTGATGATAAGACACTAAAATAGTTGAGTCCATAAGTTCAATATTTGAAACATATTAATCATTTTGTTACAGTAAAATGCACAGATGTAGGAGAATAACAGCAGTTTGTGTGATTGCTCTAGCAAGTTCTATTAGAAATGTGTGTATTCTTCCCCCAAAGCCATTTTCCTTTTCTTCCTTCCATGTAAAATTGATTCTGGGGAAGAAAAAAAGATTCAAAATCCATATTGGCATTTTCAAGGAATCACACTAATATGAGATATTTTATCACATTAGTAATCATATTCAGAGATAAATATTTTTGGGGGCATGTGAAATTTTCAATCCAGCTCAATGGCTATAGAACTAAATCAGTACACTGGCACAAACATAATTAGATAGGCCCAATCACACAATAATAACCCTTCCATACAACTCCTCTAATTTGATATTGCTGCCTGTTCTAAATTACCATTGAGTTTTAAAGAATGTTGTCTATGTGTTTTTGAATACACTGTGTATTTTCTTCTTACTACATTCTGATCACATTTTACAGAGAAAAATACATCTGGCCTATCAATGGCATAAAATGGGTATTTTCTCAGGGGTGTGTAAAGTGTACATAAATTTCAGCTCCTGCCTGAGTTTTGCAGAGATGCTAATATGCAGGTCACTTGTGCGCTGATTTTTCTTTGTGATTGGGGAGCAATGCTTGCAAGCTCTGTGCAGTGTAATGAAATACTGGGCAGTCTGGCTTACATGTATAAAGATTTAACTCTTTTGCAAGTAGTCCCTCTGCCCCTGAACATTAGGTTCCTACATTGCCTTAACGTACCAGCCTCCCATCTACATTTATTTGGGGAAAAATAAAAGCAGTGTTTCCTTTAGTTTATTCAGACTAGGAGGAAAAAATTCATATATATGCATACAATTGTATGCTACATAGATGACACTACATAAATACATTATAGCAGCTTTCATTTTTAATGGCCTTTTTTCCCCCTTTGATTGCCTTCACCAATAAAAGTAGAGTCTGTAGAAAAGCACCCTTCTGGATAATCCATTGTCTCATTTTAACTCATTTTTATCAAGGAATTCCCCCTGCAGCAATCTCCACTGTCAGCCATTAGCTGTGCACATCTGCCCACTGTAATGACCACTCCTGTGTACATACCTGACTGCCATCTAATTTAGATCTCACCCATAAGACACTAATGGAATGTCTCCAGGGCTGGCTAAATTCTAGACTAGTGACACATTACAGTTATCACTTCATTTGGTCTTTGGAAGTGAATTAAGAGTGCCTGAGGTTGAAAATAGATCAAATGCTTATGCTGGAAGCCTTCATCTTACCCGTGTCCAGTCTTCTGTATGTTCTGACAGAATGTGTGTCACATCATAGCCCTCAGAACTTTATTGTAGTTGTGGCTAAAATAAAAGACATTTCAATCCAGTCCCTTCCTCTATAAAAGCACAAAATATGGGTATGTTGGTGTGATCCCAAAGAAACATATATTTTGTATCAATAAATAGGCCATATATTAAAATTTGTTCTATCTGAATTTTATTTCCCTTTGACCTGTTTTCTTACTTTTGTGAACATATCCCAATTTAAAGAGATCATTCACTTAAAGCACTAAAAATTAAACTAATAATTTCAAAGTTCTTACAAAATGTATCCACATTCTTGTCTTCAGACCCAGAACCTTTGGTCTTTTCTACTAGATTGTAGGGAACTAGAGAGCAGGGTCCAAAGGAGGACACTATATTCTATACTAAGGTGGAGGGGCTATCAGAAGACGTTAGTAAGGACAGTCCTAAGATGACACTAAAGGACTTACTGAATGAGTGTGTTACTGGAGAGGAGAATAGTCTGGAGACTACCACAATGATCCAGACAAGAAATCACAATGTCATGACTAAAGCTGAGGATGTTTCAAGAGATATTTTGGAAACAGATGTAATAGGACTTGAATGTGGAAAATGAGGGACTAGGAGTGATGCAGACTTCAATCTTAGCTCTGACTTATAAAGATTTTGGAAGGCATCACTCCCATCCTTATAAAAATAAAAGCTGGACAAACTGAAAATCAGTTGCTTTTCTTGGACCTATAATAGAACTGAAGTAGCAGGGCAAGCCATCTCCCTAAAATCTGGAGAGACAGGCACATCCTGAGGGATATACAATACCTTGGTTTTCAAGCATAATTAGTTCCGGAAACAAACTACTTGTATCGCAAGACATCACTCATTTACCATGTTAAAATGTATTAGAAATGTTTGCTCATCTTGCAGAACACTCACAAACCATGTTACTTGCAATCCAAGGTTTTACTGTAATAACTAAGATCTGTTTCCCTAGAGAAGAACATACAGGAGCCATAAGCTGGTAGGAACACTTAACTAGTAATTGACAGATTGCTGGCAGCTAAATGTAGACTAGTGTAAGAGTGAGAAATTCCTGGGAGCCACAGTCTGGAGGGGAGCGGTCTTTCCTGAGCTTTCCCTACAGGCACCCCACCAGGTTCTCACATTGAGGATCTGAGAAACATCCCCTTTCCCTCCTAGTCCTGGCAGGGGGTGGGGAAGAGGAACCACTGTGAAACTTACCCAGAGCAACCTCCATTACAAAGGCCTATTCTCCATGGAAAAGGACTTCAGCTGTGCACAATTTTGAAACCTTATCTCACTTAGAGGAAAGCAATTTCTCCCCCAGTCCAGCTTCCTCTAGCCTTCCTGTCACACCTAGGCGGGAAAAGTTCCTATAGTCATTAAGGAATCCAGATTCAAGGAAGTTCAAGGGAAAGCTGCAGCCTGGGAATGGGGAGTGGGCAATGGAACAAGTGGGGATAGGGCTATACCATTGAAGGGGGACAGAAACCCTTGTGAAGGCCACAACCTCAAATATATAAGCTCCTGATGAGCCTATGACTAAATAGAAGACTATGGAACAATCCCCCACATCTACAGGTTTAGAATGCAGGGTTGGAGAGTATTTCTTAAGATGGAAGGGTTGTGAAACTTCATAAACTGAGCCCAAAAAAAAACAGTTTAATATGTGAGTAGGGGAGAAAGAACAGATTTATAGGGTAAGGATTCAAAATTAACTGGTGTGACTGGGACCCTGAATGCAGGAGGAAAATCTACCAACTTCAGAAAGAAGAAAAGAAGGCCATCCTTTCCACTGAAAGGTACCTCTTCATGGCAAAATGAGTGAAAGGGGAAATAAGACTGGATACAGATAAGTGTGTTACTGTAGGCAGAAAAGAATTAAGGACACTGGGAAAGAGACAGAGAAAGGGAAGGAATGGAATTAAGGGGAGACAAAAGAGGAAGAAAATGAGATCATCCTTAAGAAAAAGTGCAGCTATCAGACTCACCAGAACTAGATTTTGGTGACCTAGAGCAGATCCAGGAGGTCATCTTGCCCCTCAAGGTGAAATTTAGCTAATTATAATGGATTATAATATTATTAGCATTGTGGTTAGGGAAAATCTTCACCCCCTAAGTGGAGATGACAGTTCTGATGGAGCCAATAAGGACAAAAATCCCTCCTCCCCACAGGAATGAGTGGTCACTGAGGACCCGCCTAGGAACACCTATAATGCCACCCCTAAGTCTTGACTATTTTGCACCTCCATTTTTAGTTAAATGAATTTTTGTCTTATTGTTCTTTGGGAAATTGCTCTTCTTCAGGACTTTCTGCTCTCCCCTTCTTTAAGAGCACACTGTCTTTCTTTAATAAATCCATTGATTGCTTGGCTTATTCAGTACATCCTTGAATTCTTTCCTGTGACGAACACCAAGAACCCATTTTTGGCAACAGTGTGCAGGTGAAATTGGGGACAGAAATTGAAAAAATTCATGCAGACTGATCAAGCCATATTATTCTATAGACTGATCATTTCCACACTTTTTTTTAACTTTTGTACTTGATTTGAGCACATTTCCAAATATATGTGTATTTATTTATATGTCACACAAATGCTGCTGTCAATTTTTATTTAACTAAAGCTTAATTTCTTTCTGTATTTAGATAAAAAGGCATTATATACTACATATATCACACACTCTTAGATCATCACGCTCCTGCCCTGGAGCGTTTTTTCTCCATTTTGAAGGTACTGATCTGCAGCAGATTTTTTAAAAGAATCGCTGTATAAAAGGAATTCAACCATCAAAGACTAAACTCTTCTAATTTAGTTTCTGAAGCGACCTAACCTCTCACATGGACCTCAGTGCACCTCCATTTGTTAACACCAATGCCCACCTACCTTGGAAACCATCTCTTGGTCTTCCAGCATCTGGCTTGAACCAAGAAACATTTGTCCCGTTTCCTATCCCATCTTCCCCCCAAGGCAGGACTCTTTGACTTGGCAAATTCATGAACGTTTAGAGATTCACATCCTCCTAGTTGGAGCCATTTCCTCAATGTCTTCTTCCTGTGTGTCATGCCTAATGTAATTCCCCACTGTGTCTGTCCTTGACTTGCAGACAAAACCTAGCAATTCTGAACTAGTCTACAGCAGTTCTGCATTGCTTATGAAGCTTTGCTGCCACCTCCCTTGCTGTCAGCTGTGATTTCACTCTTCTATCAGTGTGACTTTGACTTTCAACCTCCTCTGCCCTCTTCTAGTTTGCTGCTTCTTAGCTGGGCTGGGGTAGGGGTGGGAGTGGGGGGAGGCAACTGAAAATGTTGAGACTAGAATACTAAATGGGAATCAAGAGTCGAAAGTGCTAAGGGGCCTGGCTTTCATGCAGGGACGTACATTTCCTGCTTCATATCTTCACAGGCCTTTTCTACTTATTCAGATCAAAGCTGTGTTCCATCCTGACCTCTATACACATGATATACCACCATACATATCTTGAGTTTTATTAAAGCAAAATAAATACCAGCCTCCCTTATGACTCCAGCATCATAATCAAGCTGCAGTAAAAGGAACATTTCATTGCCTCCTAAACACTGGGTAGAGGGAAGTTTTTTGAACATAAAGTATTTTTCATACTGTTTCAGGGAAGTGCAGTCCTAAAATTAGTATAAATTGTCAGAGTTTACACACTTATGTTTTCTTTTAAGCTTTTATGTTGGGAGTGGTCCTAATTTTTCCACCTGTTTTCACACTGTACAATATAAATCACTCCACAGAATTGATGACCACCTTCCAGGCAACCCCAACTTGGTGAAACCCAGAAATGAATGAGTTAACGAAGCAAATACCCACTCAGCTGACTTCTCAGGACTGGCCCAGCTACAAGACAGAGAGGAGTGTCTAGCAACTGCTCCATCTTTATCAGCTATCCTCATTTCCATTAAAAGCCAAAAATGGCAAAATCAACGGGAAGAGATGAAAATGGAATATAAAGAGGTCTAAAACTGCTACAAATCACTGTTCTTCCCTGGGAAAACTGAGCAGAAATTCCATGGAGAGTTTCTCTGAGAAAGGTTCTGCTATTCAGCCAAAGTACTAAGTGTCTCCTTAAGGACCTTGCTCCCAAGTGGTCAAATAGGCTCTGGGTACCTCCCAAGCCATCCAGGGAGGGAATAATGTCCTCTGCACTGAGCTTCTGTAGGCTCACTCCCAGCAAGACCCCCAGCACAGGGAAAGAGAAAAAGCACAGTTGCCCTGACTGGTGACAGCAAGTCAGGTACTGTTTCCTAAGCTTCTAACCAGCAGGATGAGTGGCCCCATGGGTGGTCAGGATGTGTATAAAACAGAGGTGGATAAAACAGGGGGGGGGCTCCCTCAGCTCAGGCTCACTTGTTTCCTTCAGTAGTTAAATTCCCTTTTGTCATCAAGAAGAGGGACTCACCCTTAGATAGTCTTCTGGATCCCTTGATGCTCTCAGAAGAAATATTTTTGGAAATATCCAACTCTCTCTTCTCCCATATTCATTTTTAGCTCTTCAATGATGCATTTATTGGGCCGGCTGAGTGGCGCGATGGTTAAGAACCAGTTTGGGACGCCAGAGGGCCCTGGTTCAGATCCCACATATGAGGACCAGTGACACCGCCCTCTACAGCTAAGATGCTGAACAACAGCTCAACCTGGAGCTGGGCTGCTGTGAGTCACCGGCGACGGCGTAGGCTGCAGCCCCTGTGGCAGT
>NW_017732122.1:559082-568296 GCF_001890085.2 Hipposideros armiger
CTCCACAACTAGACTGAAGAACAAAAAGACAGCAACTTGTCTGTTCCCCTTCCCCCAATTCCCCAGTGCTGTTCCCATCCCCCCAATTCCCCAATAAAAATATTTTAAAAAATAAATAAATAAAATAATGCATTTATTCACTTATTCCAAATAATTAAAAACTCTTAATATGTGCCAGGTAGTTTTTCAGGGGCTGAATCCCTGTATATCCTAAAGAGAGAATAGAAAAGCCAAAAAAAACACAAAAAACTAGGGTGTCATGAAGGAAAATAAATAGGATTAAGGGAGAGACAGCAATGGGACAGGAATGGCCTCTCTGAAAATATAAAGTTTGAACACAGACATGGAGAATAAGAAGGAGCAGCCAAGGGAAGATCTGGGAAAAGAATGTTCCAGAAGGGAACCAGTAAGTGAACACAGAGGCCACTTGGAGTGCTCCTAGAAGAGAAGGAAGAAGGTCAATGGACCTGGAAACAGTAAGCAGTGGAAAGACATGATGGAAACGAAGATGAAGAGACATCTATGTCAGGATCATGAGGGACCTCATAAGCCATGGTTAAACATTGGATTACATTCTAAATGTGACAGAAAGCCATTGGAGGTGAGCACAGAGGAGTGACACGATCATTCTGGCTGCTTGTAGAGGGTATACTTGAAGCGTCCAGAGAAGAAATGAGACCAGGAGGAGGCACTTGCAGTGGTCCAGGCAAGAGGCAATTGTGACTAGGATTAATGTAGTAGTGGTAGAGGAGAAGTGGTTAGATTCAGGACAGGTTATGAAGATAGAACTGACAGGATCTACTGAGGGATGGAGTTTGGGGGGTTGAGAGCAAGAGAAGAGTCAAGGAAAACTCCAAGGCAGTAGGCCTAAACACGTGGATATATGGTGGTCTCCCCAATAGAGACTGGGAAGAGAGAATACAGGATAAACAGTGATCCTCCCTACACAGATAGGGAAGCCTAAACACAAGGATGAACAGTGGAAACACTGATCTGAGAGAGGTCAATAAAAATCATATTAGGCCTTTTGATTAAAGTTCATCATTTGCATCATCAAGGGAATCGTGGCCATTTGAATTCTCCCACATTCAACTACATTCATAGTATAATATTACCACCACTGGGAACAAACTGAGTGAAGAACAGAGAAGAATGTATTCCAGGCTTGGTATGCTTACACAAAGACACAAAGATGACCGGAAAGAGAGAGTAAAAGGGAGCAATGAAATAATATCTGTGAGATAGACAGGAGCCCAATCATGAAGGCTTACTAGTTGTGTTACAGAGGATAGTTATTTAACCTTTCTGTGTCTCATTTTCCTCATCTACAAAATAGGATGATGATAATAGCACCTACCTAATGGAATTTAATGTGTTAAGACCTGCAAAGCTTTTAGAACAGTGCCTCATATACAATGAGTATTATAGAAATGCTAAGCTTAACAAATAAGTAAAATTCTGGTCTTTTCCCTAAACAATGAGAAGAAAGTAGCAGGGAATGACATGATTGGATCCTACAAATGAAAAAAAAGAAAGAAAGAAAGGAAGAAAGAAAGAAAATTAACATTTAAATATAATTTTTTGGTGGTAGACAAAATAAATGAAGATTATGGTGCCTACATTTTAGAAGTCACAAAGATAATTAATACATTCCTTTTAAGTGCATTAAAGTATAGCCTTGTGACCTAAAAGATGTCAGGCCTTCAAATTGTAAATTTGAAACTAAAGCTTATATACATGGTATTGCCCAGTTTCTTGATGTAGAAATTATCTCCAGAGATCTGCCCAGAATTTTTGCAAATTCTCAAGGGCTTGCTTTTTCTCTTCTTGTATGTACTTTAATGGAAGAATTGGTGACAATGAAATGTTTAAAAGGTGGAAAGTGGAAAGGAAGAAGAAATTATTGGCCTGGCAGGACTGCAGCTAGTCACCCTCAATATCTGACTAGTTATTCTAAGCAACCCAGTATTGCGGGATCCCTTACCCAGCTGCTGATGCACCCCACCCAACCACTGCCATCACTCTCACATACTCCAGAGATAGCACAAGGCTACTGCAGCCTAGTGCATATCTTGTTCCTGGACAGGATGTGACAGTGAAAAGGGCCAGATTAAACACAGCCTCACTAAAAGCAGTGCAAAGTTAAAAAGAGGTTTTCATGGGGAAGCAATATGTTGGCTTGTGTTTTGGACAGATAACCAGTGGCAGTGTAGTGACTTGGAGATGGGGAGATGTGTTAAGAAGCTGTACCTATAATCCAAGTTTGCTATTAAGGACCCTTATGACCTAAATCCTTAGCCATAAGGAAACAGAGAGGAAGATGAATCCTATTGACTTTACAGAAGTAGACTCAACAAAGCTCTACAGTTGTTTCGATATGGGTGTGAAGTTTTCAGCCTAGAACACTTGGGCAATAGTGAAGTCATAAAAAGAGGTTCAGAGCACAGGAAGACAGGCAGATTGGGATGGCAGGACAAGTGTTCATGGGATAGGCTTGGGATGTGGTGCATTTGACTCTGTGTAGGCTAAGCTGTGCTGTGGGCAGTAGGGTATAATTTCTGTCCTGTGTGTTAACATCTTCTGGGCTCCAGAGCCACTCAGACCAGGAGTGCAGTGCAGTTCAACAAAGATTTATTAAGCTCCTGCTGTGTTCCATGCCTGAACCGTTATGCTTTACACCCATTATTTCATTTAATTCTCACAACAGCTTCATTCAGTAGGTATTGTCAGCTCTATGTTGATATCTGAGAAACTGACTCTGAAAGCTTAAATAATTTTTCCAAGGCCAAAGAGCCCTTTGTACTGTGATCTCCCCCCTACTCCATGGCAACATTGGTCACCCCACTCTGGGTTCTCCCATTCTGGTCCTATGCTCTGAGTCCTTAGGGAATGAAGGCGATCTTTATTATTCTTGGTGGGTTAGAAGTTTAAGAAATATTTATGTTTGAAGGAGTCAGGAAAAGAGCCCTCCTAAGACAGCCTTGCCACCTCCTACAAGGAGAAGCAACAGAGTATAGTGGTGAGGTACAGACTCTGAAGCCAGTCTGCTGGGTTTGGATACCACCTTGCCAATTACTAGCTTTGCGACCTGGAACAGGTTATTTAACCTCTCTGTGCCTTGCTTTACCCACTTGTAATAAAGGAGCAATGTTAGTACAAAACCAATATCCTTATTGTGAGCATTAAATAAATTAATATATAGAAGGTACCTAGAACAGTGTCTGGCACATGATAGGTACTAAATATATGTAGCTATATTATTCTCACAGTCCTATTAGAACATCCCTAGACACATCCATTTTACTGCCAGTCCCCTTGAGATCTTGTGTTCTAATAGAAGCAGTAAGGCAACCTGAACCCTGGTAATAAGAGATACAACTATAATCAGTGTTGTTAATGCTTCTTTTTAACCTTAATATTTTCGTTTTACCAACTTAAGTCCACCCATCCACTTCACAAAATATTATTAATCTGGTCCAAAGTAACAGAGTAAATGTTTGGAAGACAAAAAAATGAATCAGAAAAATACCTGCCCGGAAGTACCTTGCTGTAGTAAGTCAATTCAGTCAAACACAGTGATCAATTAGTCCAAACAACCTGCCAACTCAATAAAACCTGCTTTTTGTTTATGTTTCTTTTCCCCCTCAATCAAAACAAAGACATGGTTCATAGATGGTAGTTACTGATCTGGACAACAACATGGAAACTACATTCTCAGAAATAGCTCAGGGAGCATCTAGGATGCCTACCTTAGTTTCCATTAGAAAATGTAAGCCAGAGATGTGAAGTGGCTTAGCCAAAGTCACTGAGCTAATTACCATCGTAAGTGGAAATGAAATCAATGAGTTCAACTCTAAATACAGTGAGCTTTCCACTACAGCTTGCTGACTCTAAGTTCTGCTCTCCTCTCCACCAGGTCACTATTCAACATGCCATTTGATCATGCAGCCCCATCAGTAAAAAACAATTGAGCAGGCAACACAATATATGCGAAATATAAATAATAATAATAATGCATTAAATATGTTATAAAATATACACAAAACTATGCTTAAAAGTTGAGGGGTTTTTTTTCCTTTACCTAAACAGATCATCTTGGGTACATCTGGAGCTGATGGCCCTCCCACCCTTTGAGGCCACAGCACTGGTTACTGTCCTGGGCAGCCAGTGGAAACAGTATGGAATTTGGGATCACATCAGTCACCACTAAATAGTTTTTGATACTGTATTTGTATTCTTTTGCCACTGAAACAAATTACCACAAGCTTAGCAGCTTAAAACAACAAATTTATTATCTTACAATTTCTATGGGTCAGGAGTCCAGGTGCAGCATGGCTCAGCTGGTTCTCTGCTACATGTCTTTCAAGGCAGAAATCAAGGTATGAGCACGGCTGCATTCCTTTCTGTAAGTGCTTGGACAGAATACAGTTCCAAGCTGTTGTATTCAGGATGTTGACAAAATTCAAGTCCACAAGGTTATAGGACTAGGGTCCCTGTTTCCTTGCCAGCAGTTGGCTGGGTGTTTTTCTCAGCTTCTAGAGGCTGCACATTTTCCCTGGCTTGTGGCTCCTTCATCTTTAAAGCCAGCAATGGTTGTTTGAGTTCTTCCCACAGGTCGAATGCCTTTGACTGGCTTCCCTTTGGCCTCATCTTTCCAACAGTCAAATCACTTTTCTGAGTCTCAATTTCTTCAACAGCAAAATGGGAAGAATTACATGTACCTCAGATGATTGATTCGAAGATTAAATGGGGTAATATAGATATGAAATTGTTTTGAACACAGTAATCGATGTGCGACGAGGTCAGAGTTGGGGAAAGTTAAAAAAGGAAAGGAGAATCAGGGAAGCTTTTCTCTGCATTTAAGATGATCAGTATGATTGATAATAGGAGAATAAGTTGAGTGTCCATAGAACACTGAAGTTAAAGGAGATGTTATTTGTGAAAACATTTTGTAAATGCTACAGTGGTATATGAATGTTGGGGATTTTTAGAAAATATACACTAAAGGAAACAAATCGATCTTAACGCTTATTATAATTTAGTTTGTACCCCAAAAAGGGTCATAATTTAAAATATACATATGGAAAAACTGAACATAAGCCAGCACAATATCATAGAGCCTGTAGATCTGCCAATACCATTTGGTGATAACAAGTATGCCCTGGGCTCTCTAGATATTGTCATTGGGCCAGTTACTTAAATTTATTCCTCATCTGTAAAATAGGGATAATAATAATAGCACTGACTTTAGGGTTGTTGTGAGAATTAAAGAATGCATTTGGAATACTTAGCAAGATGCCGGGCTATAAATATCATCTATTATTTTATCATCAAATTCAAAAGAATGAGACTATGATCCACTGGTCATAAAGCCAAAAATATGGTAACAAATAATCTATTGCTAGCTCATAGCCCTTACTAAACAGAAAAGAGAGCACGTATTCCTCAAAACAAAATAATATGTAAGAGAATAAAAAAGAGTAGAAATATCTTTCAGGTCACAGTAAGTAATAGGTGTTTTTCTCATTATGTACTCTAACCCAGTTTTGTCTTTTTGTAGCTTGCAGAACTTGGAGCAGTATGGTTTAAGTGAATTTGAAGTTTCAGCAACTAGCAGTTCTGGGAAATGCTTCTGACAGATGCAACTTCATCCTGAGTAGATTTAGTCAGTCATGGTTGCCTAGTTCGTTGACACCTGGTGGTTTTTGTAGCACATACTCAACTAAGAATAATGGCAAAAGAGAGGACCGAGTGTAGACAGAGGCGTCACACTCTGGGCCTGGGTAAGCCCTGTATTAGCCAGCTGCACTGCACATTTTCAAGAATCAGACATATCGCTGCAACTATACCACATCTCTGGCAGAATTTCAGGATGCCATGAACTTGTATGTCCCCAAGAGACCTGTTGCAGAACCAAAAGAAAGTAAAAAGAGATTTCAAATATCAAATGCCTTACTACCCAATGCATTACTGTTTAACAAATATAATTTAAAATGAAAATCAAAGGACTTTTCCTTTCAATATGACAGGCTGTCCAAGGAAACTCTTAAAATAGAAAATATGAAGCAAATCCAAGTAAACATTCTATGAGAGAAAAAAAAGAACAAAATAAATGAAGGGAAAGTAAGTGAAAGAAAAAAACCATAAAGGAACAACAATGAGATTTTAGAATCTTACTCTAAAATCTGTAAATTAGGAGAAAAAAGACTATTTTAAAAACCTTGTTTATTTCTTCATACAACAAATATTAATTAAGCACCTACTATGTGTCAAGCGCTATGCTAGGAGCCCTCCAAGAGCTTAACTGTGCTGTGGGAAGAGGGATGGAGTGAAAAAACTGAGAGAAAAATTTTGTGACAGGGGTAAGTAAAAACAGAATGACTTGAAAGGGATAGTGGAGGGGTACCTAGCTCTGTGGCATCAGGGAAGGAGGAGGAAGATTAACCCAAGAAGACAATGGTGAGTAGAAAAGGGATATAGAGCTGTGTCCCCTAGAGCAGGGCAGCCACTCACATGCTCCTGAAATCTGGAGCAAGTCAGGTCTGCCTGTATCTCATTTCTCCCATCCATAAAAGAAGGTTCTCAGACTGTGTGCTCAGCCCAGGATTCCTATGAATACAATAAGCAAAAGGGCATACTTAATTCCTCTCATTCTTCATACTCCACCTTCAATCTGTTGGAAATGCCTATTAGTGCTGCCTTCAAAATATACAGTAAGTCCTTGATTTACGAACATTTGAGTTGCGAACTTTCACAGATGCAAACAGACCTCGCATTACGAACATTTGTAGATGCGAACAAATCGTGGAAGTAGCTCACGTGTCTGCCGGACATTGTCACAGTCGTGCTGCTGTGTGCTTACTGTACAGTGCAATAGTGTACAGTAGTCCAGTGCTCAATCAGAGCCCAGGATGTCCGGAAGCAAGAGGAAAAGCAGTGGTGATGTGGAGGGGACTGCTAGGAAGTGCAAAGCAATAACCATGGAAACAAAGTGAAAATAATTGGGAGATTGGACCGAAGCAAGAAGATGGTAGATGTCGCGCATTCTTATAACATGAATCATTCAACCATTGGCTTTACATTGTATATTTGTGTCAAAGGTGTATAAGACTCACTTTGTCAGACTTACTAACAAGTCTGACTCATGAACATTCTCCCAGAACGGAACTCGTTTGTAAGTCGGGGACTTAGTGTATATCCAGGATCTGACTTCCTCTTGTACCTTCCCTTTATTGCTATACTATGGTCTGAGTTAATGTCACCTCTTGTCTGGATTGATGCAATGGCTTCCTAACAAGTTTGCTTCTATACAGCATTCTTAAGAGCAGTCAGAGGGAGCCTGTTCTTTCGGGACATGACTTTCCTCCAATCTGAATGTTACAATGGCTTCCCATTGCACCTGGGCTCACAGGAGCATGCATGATCTCTTCCCACCCCCATCTTCTGTTACCCTCCACCCCCACACATTCCTCTCCAACCGCACTGTCCTACTTGTCATTCTTCCAACACTCTTTTTTTTTTTTTTTAGATTTTTATTGGGGAATTGGGGGGATGGGAACAGCGCTGGGGAATTGGGAGAAGGGGAACAGACAACTTGCTCTCCTTTTGTTCTTCAGTCTAGTTGTGGAGGACTTTGCTTCACTGGCCCAAGTTGGCACCATCATTGCGCTCTTCCTGGGTGAGGCACCTCAGTCGCCGGCTTCTAGATGGCCGCTCACTGCACCTGCTGGCCGCTCACACTGGCTGCTGGCTACGTACAGTAGCCCATGGCAACCCACTGCCACAGGGGCTGCAGCCTATGCCATCACCAGCAACTCACGGCAGCCCAGCTCCAGGTTGAGCTGTTGTTCAGCATCTTAGCTGTAGAGGGCAGTGTCACTGGCCCTCATATGTGGGATCTAAACCGGGGCCCTCTGGCATCCCAAGCCAGTTCTTAACCATCGCGCCACTCGGCCGGCCCCCAACACTCTTGACATGGTTCACAGTCGTGCTCTAGCAGTTCTCTCTGTCAGAAAGGTACTTGCCCCAGTTTCACTCTGCGGGTGTCCTTGTCTCCTTTAAGGCTTTGCTCAAATTTTACTTTCTTGGTGAGTCCTACTCTGACCACTCTAGGGACCCCTACAACCTCAATCCTCCTGATTATCTGATAACTTACTTATTTCCTTTGTGTATTATTTACTGTCTCTCTCCTCTCCTCTAGCACGTAAGCTCTAGAGGGCAGGGATCTTTGTCTGCTCTGCTAACCATTAGCCGCTATGTCCCAGAACAGTACCTAGTACCTAGTGAGCACCTGATAAATATTTGTTGAATGAGCAATCACCATTTTAAAGACAAATACAAACTCAAATAAATGACAGGATCTACTGGTAAGACTCCTGGTTCCCCTCATTCACCCAGCTCACTGTGCAAATTAATAGAAGATAAGAGGGGAGAAGGCTGGGTCCTCACAAAGCCAGTGTGCCAGAGAGCCTGGTGGAATGGAGAGAATACTGTATAGGATGTCTGAATCAGGATTCTAGTTTTGATTTTGCCATTATTATGTGACCTGGGCCTCAATTTTCTTGTTTATATAAAGGATAAGTTAGGTTAGACCAGGGAGAAGCAAACTTCTGCCCTCAGTCCAAATCCAACCCACTTGTTTTTGTAAATAAAGTTTTATTAGAGCACAACCATGTCCATTCATTTACATATTGTCTATAGCTACCTAAGTGCTACAATGGCAGAAGTGAGCAGTGATGACAGAGACAGTATGGTCTGCAAAATCTAAAACATTTACTATCTGGCCATTTATAGAAAAAGTTTATCTATGCCTGGGCTATACCACCAGACTATAAGAACCAGAAAAGCAAACTGCTTTGTTCACCACAATATTCCTGGCACTTAGAGAGGTGCCTAGCATTTGGTGGGTGTTCAATACATATTTGAATAACTCAGAGGTTTTCAAACTGATTCACTGAACCTTGAGTAGGTTAAATAATAATAGCAAGAACTGATAGAAAGTACTACATGCACTTAATTTGCATCAACTTCTTTCTTTAATCCTCACAATCCCATGAGGCAATTTTTTTTGTTGTTGTTTTTTTTTTAGATTTTTTTTATTGGGGAATTGGGGGGATGGGAACAGTGCTGGGAATTGGGGGAAGGGGAACAGACAAGTTGCTGTCGTTTTGTTCTTCAGTCTAGTTGTGGAGGACGTTGCTTCACTGACCCAAGT
>NW_017732122.1:569821-581030 GCF_001890085.2 Hipposideros armiger
CATTGTATAAATGTACCACAATTTCTTAATCCAGTCGTCTACCGATGGGCATTTCGATTGAACTTTTAATTGCTTCACTTACTGCAAAAGCTTAAAAGATTAGCTGGATAGGTGCACAACACGTGCAGAATTCTAAAGGCTGAATCTGAAACTGGTAGGACCATGAAGTGGCATGAAGTGGCACTCCAAATTCCAAGGCTACTGCTCTTGGCCCCGAACCTCTCTTGTTTTTCAGCTTGGAAGAACATGTTTTCCAACACACAGACATCAATAAGTCAGGCCAAGGAGAAGCTCTAGGCCATTAATTAAACCTTGTGTACAGGCATGCACACGATATCATCATACATAGCATACGGAGCCATAAACACTATGTGGAAGCAGCAACTATAAATTATAATTCCTTTGAGCTTCATAAACCATAAAAATGAAGCTCAAGTGGTTTGTATAGTCATTTGAATCCCAGAAGGAAATACAGCACCATGATTCAAAAGTTGCTTATTGTTTATTTTTATATAATAGATGGATCATACTTCTCAATTCACACATGCCCTCCTCCCACTGGGGCCATCCATCCTCATGTTGACTCTCCCTGTCAGCCATCTCTTCCCAGCCTCGCTCCCCACAAGCTCTCCCCTCTTCACAGAAAAGGCCCCTCCATGGCAGCAGCCTGATGGGAGTTTGGGGTTGTTTCTCATCTCATTAGCAAATTTTAATAATTAATGAGAGTAGTGTATCTTGTGAATAATCAATGGGTTTTCCCCCCCATGGGATGCAGGATATGTGGCACTGCATTCCATGTATTATTACATAGTTATAGATTACAGAAATACAAAAGAATAACAATGGTTATTGAGCACTAATTTCTTTGTGAAAGTCTGATTTTAAATGATTTATTCCCATTCCTTTGTTCTCAAAATCTTCAAGTCTCCACTCGAAACTATTGTGTTCTTTCGTACAATTCTATGCATTCATCTGCTTATTGACCTAACAATGAGAAATCAACTATTTAGTGATCATTGACTACGTGCTTAGAAATGTGTGGTAATCAGAAGGATGTTTTCTTCTCTCAAGAATACACAATCTGATTAAAGAAAATAAAATAAATAAAATATAAAATAAAATACAATACACTGCAGTGGAAAAAGCATGGAAAGTAAAGTCAGGTAAACCAGGGTTGCATTTGAACTCTGCTACTTCTAAAATGTGTGATGTTAGTTATGCCATTTAATTTATCAGAACAATAATTTTCCCATATGAATAAATGAAGATGATAACATCTACTTTTCTGAGTTGCTGTGAGAGTTAATAATATATACCTCTTACTTGCTATATGTCATTGGGTAAGTTACATAAATGCTCAATGCCTCCATTTTCTCATCTGTAAAATACATATAAATGTTCTTCTCATAAGGTTATTCTGATAACTAAATGTGTTACTATAATACATGTAAAGCATGCAGAATAGTGCCTAGTGAATAATAAGTGTTCCATAAATGTTAGTGGCTATACACCTGCAACTAAGACTGAACTCAGTACCTTGAGCTGAGCTGCCGCCTGGATGGCTCAGTGGATAGAGCGTGTGCTCTTAACAACAAGGCTGCTGGTTCGATTCCTACATGGGATGGTGGCTACGCCCCCTCATGACTAAGATTGTAACACAGCACCTTGAGCTTAGAGGCCACAAGCTGCCGACGGGCAGCCAGGTGGCGACTGGCATCCTCCACAATTAAGATTGAAGAACAACAACTTGGTTGGTCCCCCTCCCCAATTCCCCAAAATTGCTCCCCTCCCCCAATCCCCCAATTTAAAAAAAAATGTTAATGGCTATAGTTGTTTCTGTACATGAAGCACCTATTCCATACCACTTAGTAGGTGTTCAAAAGTATTATAAAATAATATCAGCAATAAATGAGACAATAAATTATTTTATACCAAATTGTGTAACAGGCAAAAATAACCTTTTAGAAGTAAAGAAACTCCATAAAAAAGTGAAAAAAGGACTCAAACAGGTATTTCTTACACCTGCGTTCATAGCAGCATTATTCACAATAGCCAAAAGATGGAAACAACCCAAATGTCCACTGATGGATGAAAGGATAAAGAAAAGATGGTATATATACATACAATGGAATATTATTCGGGCTTAAAAAGGAAGGAAATTCTGACACATGCTACAACGTGGATGAAATTTGAAGACATTATGCTAAGTGAAAGAAGCCAATCACAAAAAGGCAAATATTGTATGATTCCACTTTTATGAGGTTCTTAGAGTACCGTATTTCCCATGTATAAGACACACCCTTTTTCGAAAAATTTGGGTTCTAAAAACTGGGTGCGTCTTATACAGTAGTTGTAGATTTTTTTACTTGTATTTCCCACTTTTTTCACACTTGTTTTTGTGCTCATACAACCACTGTATAAGACACACCCAGTTTTTAGAACCCAAATTTTTTGGAAAAGGGCATGTGTGTCTTATACATGGGGAAATACGGAAAGTCAAATTCATAAAGATAAAAAGTAGTATGGTGCCTTACAGGAACTGGAGGGAAGGAATAGGGAGTTACTGTTTAAAGGGTACAGTGTTTAAGTTGGGGAAGTTCCAGGTGGTGATGATGGTTACACAACAGTGTGGATGTATTTAATGCCACAGAACTGTACATTTAAAATAGGTGAAAATGGTACATTTTTTGTTATGTATATTTTACCACACAACAAAAGTTTAGAAATAAAGGGCACTGTAAAGAGGTCCTGGGAAGTCTAAGAAGTCTTCTTAGAGCAGATGGCATGAGAATTGCACCTTAAAAGATAGGGAGATCTGGGAAAATGGCATATTCCAAGTGAGACGAACATGTGAGTAAGGGCCCAAGTGAGAAAAGGAACAAGATTGCAGAAGACAGACCTGGTTAGAGGCAAGGCTCTCTGCTGGAAAGTTGCAGCCATAGTGAGGAGGCCTGGCTCCAGCCACTGTATACTCCTACCCATAAAGTCTCACTTGCAGTCACTCTTACCTACATTCACCCTCAAGTCATCCTGAATTTATGCCACTTCTCAAATTGGTGCCCTTTTATCCCTCTTCACATATTTCCTCCTACTTGGAAATCCCTTTTGTCTAATAAATTCTACCCCCTCAAGACTAGGTTTCAAGATCAGCTCCTTTGCAAAGCCTTCCCTGAATTTTGAACTTCCTCCTATGCTATTCAAGTTGTGATCAAACAATACAGTGAATGTTTAAATTTTTTAAATAATTATTATAGTAAAAGACACATTGCCATTAATCCCCCTCACAATACTTCCCCTTGCTTTGAACACACTTATCCCATCATTCTTGCCATTTTCTGAAGCAGTTCTGGAAGTCCTCTTTCATGTCTTTACCTCATCCTCCATCATGACAACACTCTGTGTCACATATCACTTCTGGTATGGTAATTTTTGTCAAATAAAGACCTTACGGTGTGTCCTCATTCACATTATTCACTGGATCTGGCACTGTGCGACTTCTGGCTCTTCCGTAAAGTCAAAAGGACCATAAATGGAAAACATTTTGAATTGATTCAGGACATTGAGGCATCCACGACATGCAACTAAAGACACTCATGAAAAAGGACTTCCAAGACTCCTTCAGAAAGTGGTAAGAACGATGGGATAAGTGTTTTCAAAGTGAGGGAGAGTATTTTGAGGGGTAGTAATGGCAATGTGTCTTTTACTATAATAAATTGTTTTTATTTAAGCATTCGCCATATTTTTTTAATCACACCTCGTATGTCTCGCTCCTCAACAAGAATCAATGCTCATCAAAGGTGGGGGCTTTTATCTTTTTTCTTATATACAGGCCCTAGCACCATGCCTGATGTATTGTTGACGCTGAATAAATGCCTTGTGGAGTAGATAAATCTGGAGATTACAGAAATACAAAAGAATAACAATGGTCATTGAGCACTAGTTTCTTTATGAAAGTGCGATAAAGTTGAGACTTGCACTGGATACTGGTTAAGACAGGGAAGAGGAAATGAATGGGGTTGAGGAAAAATAAGTCCCAAATAAGTACACAGAATGTATTGGAAGTGCAAAGGGACAGTTTGAGGAAGCAACCTAGGAGGACAATACTGAAAACCAAGCAGGAGTTATAGGGACCCGGATTAAGTAATTATGAGAATGGAGAAAAGTACTGGGGAGAAAACCTCCTTTGCTTAGTAATTGATTGAACGTGGAAAATCAAGATCATAGATAAATTTTTAATGGGTTAAAATTTTTAGTGTGGAAGGTTGAAATTAATGGTTGAATTGATCGAGACCTAGAGAATGGCAGGGTGAAGACATTTAATGAGCGGAGTTCAGAGTTCTGCTTTCACGGGAAACTGAGTCTCTGTGTTTATAGGAAGAAGGAAGTATGACAGGAGAGTGGACATTGCAAGTCCTCACTGAACAAACGTACTTACTCATCATTTTCCAGGCTGCTACCTTCCAATCTATATTACAACACTTCCATTTGCTTTCCCATTTTTAAAGGGCTCTGACTTCACGAAAAAAGAGGCTATTTTTCAAAGCTACTTTATTACCAAGACAGCACTTAAAAAACAAAAACAAAAGACAATTTTTTTTTTTTAGCTGAGCCATCCTGCTACCTATTGGCAGCTCAGCGGCTGCTCAGCTCGGGCTGGACTCGAACCGCCGTTGCTCAGAGCTCAAACTCTTGAGCAAGCTCTTAACCAACTGAGCCCCTCGGCCGGCCCACAAAAGACAATTTAATTACATTCAACATTCAGTTGGAGATGAGCAGAATGAAATGAACTTAATATCCCTCTTTGAGGGAAAGAGTAACCTGGTATAAACATCAGAGGGATGTCTTTTAAGGTCCCTATGTGACTTTAAACAATGGGAGACAGGTCTTTTACTCACCCTCTCCCCACTGTGATGTGCCTTGAGCCAAAAAAAGCGTTGGCCTCCTGCCTGCCAAAACTGACCAGAAAAAGACCAAAGCTCAGAAGACTCACATTTGCTAAGAGATATAACCCAAAGTGCTTTCTAGTTTCCTCTTAAGGGTCATTGATGATTATACCACTATACATGCTGCAACTTTACAGCAAGAAATCATGGCTTCAGGTAGTGGGAAACTCATACTCAATATATACATTGGTAGTGAGCTTAATTACATTAGGGAATAATGATAGGGCAGAAGGATGCTCTTATCTCATCCAGGAGATGACTGTCTGGCTGTTATCATTCTCCCAAACACGAAGGGGAAATTGAGTCCCCTGAAAGCAGGCTTTCCCAC
Organism: Hipposideros armiger; assembly: GCF_001890085.2. Classification (NCBI taxonomy): domain Eukaryota; kingdom Metazoa; phylum Chordata; class Mammalia; order Chiroptera; family Hipposideridae; genus Hipposideros; species Hipposideros armiger. The sequence goes on from NW_017732122.1 coordinate 575,093, forward strand.
TCAAATGCAGACTGACTCACACAGGCAGTACTACTACAACGCTAAGGAGTACCCTCAGAACACTGAAAGGTTACACATGGCCCAAAGGCTCTGGAAAAATAAGCAGAAGTGTTTAACAATTAAGTTAGTGCTATGTCAATGCTGGACTTCCTTGGGGAAAATTATTTCTCAGGCAATCAACAAATAATTTTAGATGGGTGGACTACCTGCTGACTAATAATGGAGATTTTCACAAAATTCAAGTTATAAAATTCCAGGCAATGAAATAAAAAAGCAAGGTAAATCACCATCAGTTTATTTATGTTATTCATACCATTCTAATTGTAAAACTCAATCTAAAGATGAGAATCCCAACAGGGTTACAGAGGTCCCATTTCAGTGTTCCCATTGTTTCCAAAGGCAGATAGATGTGCTTGTGCATACATTCCCTCCAAACACACAGCCGTTTGGCTGTGGTCCCAAAAAGGTGACAGAGTTTTTCCTTCCTCCAGTCCTAGCATTACTATAATATAATACTAAACAGTAGACTCTTGGGATTGTAAACAAACCTAGGAGACACTCACCTAATTGTTCTCTTCCAGAAAATACAAACAAGAATCATAGAATGAATTCTGGAAAGGAGTCATTGGTTTGTAAGCGCCAGTCCTAAAACCAGTGACCATAAGAGATGACATTTCTAAAAGTAAAGAGAGAGAGAGAGAGAGAGAGAGAGAGAGAGAGAGAGAGAGAGAGAGAAACAAGGGAATGAGTTTGAAAAGATAAATTTGTCAAATTTAGAAAAATGTCTCTTTTCTGATAATATATGTTCCCCGTATTTTACATATTAGAATATAATTTTATTTATAAAAGGAAGGTTAATACATTATACCAGACTTTTTTTATGTTCTTACATTAATGATTTGTCAATTCCCAAACATTGTTTTTGAAATATTGCTCATTGATGAGATAAGGCAGATTGGGAACTGCTCACTTGGTCCAATTTTGGGGGCCCTAGGCGCAGAGTTAAGTTAACACTCCTCAGTTCATAGTGCACTACTGTCATCAATCCACACAATGCTCCTCTCCTGTATTATCTTTCCCTTCACCCCTGCTCCACATTCCTACACTCATCCATGTGAGTACCACCTCAATGTGCTGAGTGAAAAAGATAAGCAATGGTCTATGGACACTAAAAGCATATTTACACACAAGCAACATCACATATTTCATAAGTATCCTTACAAATCCAAAGTCCTACATCCATTCTCTCATTTTACAACTGAAGTAATTGAGGACCAGACAAGTAAAATGACTTATCCATAGTCATAAAAAGATATGAGTCAGAGTTGAGCTATAAACCAAGCCATCTTGTAATCTCTCTGTTTTTCAATAAGATTTTTGACTGTTTTCCTAAATGAAAACACATTATAAAGATTGTGAAAGCGGGGCCAGCCGAGTGGCGTGATGGTTAAGAACTAGCTTGGGACGCCAGAGGGCCCTGGTTCAGATCCCACATATGAGGGCCAGTGACACTGCCCTCTACAGCTAAGATGCTGAACAACAGCTCATCCTGGAGCTGCGTTGCTGTGAGTCGCCGGCGACGGCGTAGGCTGCAGCCCCTCTAGCAGTGGGTTGCCATGGGCTACCGTGTGTGGCCAGCAGCCAGCGTGAGCCAGCGTGAGCGGCCAGCAGCCACAGTGAGCAACCATCCAGAAGCCAGCGACTCATCTGCCTCGCCCAGGAAGAGCACAATGATGGTGCCAACTTGGGCCAGTGAAGCAACATCCTCCACTAGACTGAAGAACAAAACGACATCAACTTGTCTGTTCCCCTTCCCCCAATTCCCCAGCACTGTTCCCATCCCCCAATTCCCCAATAAAAATCTTAAAAAAAACAAAGATTGTGAAAGCAATGAAATTAATCACACACATTCATAAATATATTCATTAAACCTCAAAACAAAAACTCTCTGTGTGTCTAGCTACTTCTATAAGGTTATACTGATCACTTCAAATGTCTTGTAGACTTGATCCATCTAGGGTATCATAAATTGGAAAAAATTTATTAGTCCTTGTCTTATTGAGATATAATTGACATATAACATTGTATTAGTTTTAGGTTTACAACATAATGATTTGATATGTGTATATATTGAACAAAATAATTACCACAATAAATTTAGTTAACATCCATCACCACACATTTTTTTCTTGTGATGAGAAATTTTTTCTTTTTAATCTTTTTTTTTTAAAGATTTTTCTTGGGGAATTGAGGGAGGGGAACAGAGTTGGGGAATTGGGGAAGGGGAGCAACCAAGTTGTTGTCCTTCAATCTTAGTTGTGGAGGGCGCAGCAAGCTCAGCTTCAAGTCCAGTCACGCTGCTCATCTCAAGGTGCTGTGTTCAATTAGCTGCAGGTGGGCGTAGCTACCATCCCATGCAGGAGTCAAACCAGCAGCCTCGTTGTTAACAGTGCATGCTCTATCCCTGAGCTACCCGGGGGGCAGCTCAGCTCAAGGTGCCGAGTTCAGTCTTTAGTTGTGGGTGAGTGTAGCCCACCATCTCGAACAGGCAACCTTGTTGTTAGGAGCACTTGCTCTCACCAGCTGAGTCATCCTGCCACCTGTTGGCAGATCAGTGGCAGCTCAGCTCTGGCACAGCTCACTGGCCCATGGGGGAGTTGAACCAGCGGCCCTGTTGCTCAGAACTTGCACTCTTAAGCAAGCTCTTAACCAATTGAGCCATTCGGCCTGCCCTTGTGATGAGAACTTTTAAGATCTCCCCTCTTGGCAATTTTCAAATGTATAATACAGTATTGTTAACTATAGTCACCATTATGTACATTATATATATATATTTTAAAAACATGTGATGTACATTAGTTCCCTTAGGGGTCCTCCAAAGTGCTTTTGTAAAAAAGTGGGGAGCATATAAATCACAACAATCTAGAAAGTTGTGTAGGTTGTCTCTGAGCTCATCCCATCCAAGCCTTGGGCTCTATCTTCCCTGTCATCTACTTTCCAGATTCCCAAAAAGAAAGCAATTTCCTCAAATCCCAGAACCACTTGCAGTCTTTTTTTGCCTTCAAAGTTGGCATTAGACAATGTCTCCTTTAGAGACATCAGTGTCTATCAGACTCCCCTCCATGGACCTGTCCTGTGGAAGCCACAGTCTGGGGCATTGCACAAATCTTTTTTTCACAATCCTACTAGAATTCATGAAGTGACTGATTCTAGTATATGCCTCAAAAATATTTAATTTTTTCACTTCCAATTATAAATCATAGCATAATTTCATCTGTTTAGAAAATACTATACAGTAGCATCTTATTGTCACATGCAGATTATCCATAAGAAACAATACCTTCACTGATGGAGCTTTCATGAGTTCTGACAAAGGCCATAGAGCTTGATTGAAGACTTGTGTGTTTTTTTGTTTTGTTTTGTTTTGTTTTGTTTTTCCTGGGGAATTGGGAGGAAGGGGAACAGACAAGTTGCTGTCGTTTTTGTTCTTCAGTCTAGTTGTGGAGGACATTGCTTCACTGGCCCAAGTTGGCACCATCATTGCACTGTTCCCGGGCGAGGCAGATCAGTCACAGGCTTCTGGACGGCCGCTCACTGCGGCTGCTGGCCGCTCACGCTGGCTGCTGGCTACACACAGCAGCCCATGGCAACCCACTGCCACAGGGGCTGCAGCCTCTGCCGTCGCCGGCGACTCACGGCTGCCCAGCTCCGAGGATGAGCTGTTGTTCAGCATCTTAGCTGTAGAGGGCAGTGTCACTGGCCCTCATATGTGGGATCCGAACCGGGGCCCTCTGGCGTCCCAAGCCAGTTCTTAACCATCGCGCCACTCGGCCGGCCCAAGACTTGTGTGTTTAAACAACAGGGCCAGCCGAGTGGCGCGTTGGTTAACAGTTGGCTTGGGACGCCAGCTCTGAGCAGCATGGTCCCGGTTGGGAATCCCACATGAGGGCCAGCGATGCTGCGCCCTCTACAGCTAAGATGGTGAACAACAGCTCGGCCTGGAGCTGGGCTGCCGAGAGTCACTGGCCACAACATAAGCTGCAGTGGGGCTGACCTGCAGCTGCTGTGAGCTTTTGTGAGCTGCTGTGAGTGGCCATGCAGTGGCCGGCGAGCGAATGCCTCAACCAGGAAGAGCGCAATGATCATAATACCAACATGGGCCAGTAAAGCGATGCCCTCCACAACTAAACTGAAGAACAAAAGGACAGCAACTTGTCTATTCCCCTTCCCCGATTCCCCAACACTGTTCCCCTCCCCCAATTCCCCAATAAAATCTTTAAAAAATAATAATAAATAAAATAAACAACAGAGGAACCGGCGAGTGGCTCATTTGGTTAAAAGCTCCTCAGGAGTGCGAGCTCTGAGCAACAGGGTCGCCAGTTTGATTCCCAGCCCAAGCTGAGCTGCCAACAGGTGGCAGGATGGCTCAGCTAACAAAAATAATAATAAAATAAAAATAAATAAAATAAAATAAACAGAGAAAGGCTCCCACTCTTGGCTTGGAGTTTTCAATTTTAAACTGAAATCCCTCCAAAAACTAGTTCGCAATTCTATTATGTAACAATGCCCAGCAATGTATTACTGAAAGTCTGTAAAGCCAAGGGCAACCTTGAACATTCACACTATTTCAAGAGTTTCAGAATTCCTTGTTTGAGAGGTGTCCCCAGAATTAGTTTTTTCAGTCACCAATCTGAGACTGATGCTGAATAGTTTATTTCAACAGAAGTGATGATTGCATAACAAGGATGGCTTTCACTGCTGTATAAAATAAGACTTTCTTGCTTTAACCATTTGCATCCATACAGCCATCCTATTTCTTTCTATGAACTAGTCTCTGATCTCAGTGAGACTATCCATATATTAAAATGCTTACTGGTCACATTCCTCTTCTTCAGCTTTTCATAGACTTCACTCTAATGAAGTGTGCTTTAGTGTCTGACACATTGCTTCCACTGTATTTGAGTAAGATAAATGTTCAGATACAGTACTCTATGTTTTAAAAGATAAAACAGGGCTGGCTGAGTGGCTCAGTTGGTTAAGAGTGCGAGCTCTCATCAACAGGGTCTCTGGTTCGATTCCCACATGGGCCAGTGAGCTGCGCCGAGCTGAGCTGCCGCTGAGCTGGTGACAGCACATGCTCTTAGCAGCAAGGTTGCCGGTTCCACACCCACATGAGATGGTGGGCTGCGTCCCCCTTCTCCTGGTCCCCCACAACTAAGATTGAACATGGCACCTTGGGCTGAGCAGCTGAGCAGCTGTGAGCTGCCGATGGGTGGCAGTGGCTGGATGGCTCAGTGTGCAAAAAGGTTGTTGGTTCAAAGAGAAAAAAAAAGATAAAACAGTGTTAAAGTGAACATTCTTCATGACTTTCTCATAGAATTTGATTAGTTTACTACAGCCACATAGTCACTAATCTCTATACACCAATTGGAAAATACTGTTTTTGTGTCTGCCTGCTTAGACTATCTATAGGAAGGAAGAAATGGAGGGAGGAAGGGAGGGAGGCGAAGAAAGGGAGGGATATACAGAAGGATTTAGGGAGGTAGAGTGGGGAAACTTGCTTGAATAAAGTATGGCTCAGGAAAGAAGGCATCACAAAAGAAAAAAGTCAAACCTAAATAATAAAAAAATTAACTCTCGAGTTAAAAGTTATTGATTCTACGATACAGTTGAATATATCAATCAAAATTAATTAACAGTTTCTTCCCCTCTAGTTTATCACATAATAGCTCTCACAAAATATATGTGTGTGTATGTATGTATACACACACATTCCAATATGCTGGCCATAGTAGAGACATAATCTAAAGCAAGGCTTGGAGTCATACCTCATATTTCATATATACTATGATCTACTAGCTCTGTGTAAGTTACTTGTGACTTTTTTTTTTAAAGATTTTTATTGGGGAATTGGGAACAGTGCTGGGGAATTGGGGGA
>NW_017732122.1:581840-602910 GCF_001890085.2 Hipposideros armiger
CACGGCTGCTCAGCTCGGGCTGACTCGAACCGCTGTTGCTCAGAGCTCAAACTCTTGAGTGAGCTCTTAACCAACTGAGCCACTCAGCCGGCCCTGGAAATTCTTCTTAATGGCTTCCTGCTCTCTGCTACCCTCTCTTGAGGCAGGAAAATTCTCCGGGTATATGGCTTGGATCCACTCTCAAGAGAAGTGCTGAATCCTTTAAAGAATGTCTGTAGACATTACACAGTGGTTTACATAGGGCTCCATAAGAATATCACTAGGAAAGTTACTGAGTTTAAAAAGTCAGTAAGTCACTCCAGTTATCAATAAACAAATCTCTGGGGCTGGCCAAGTGGTTCAGTTGGTTAAGAGCTCGCTCAAGGGTGCAAGCTCTGAGCAACAGCAGGCCCAAGCTGAGCTGCCATTGAGCTGCCAGCAGGTGGCAAGATGGCTCAGCTAAAAATAAAAATAAAATAATAATAATAAATAAATCTCTGTTAAGTGTGGCCCATATACAACTCACCATACTTGATTCAATAGCCTAAACCAAAAAATACAAGTTATGTTCTATGCTCTCAAAGACTTAGAAACTACCTGGACTAGTTAAGAAAGTAAGATATATATTTAACTAGTAGTATATAGCAACATATAATGAATATGTACATGTTGTGGGTGAGTAGTCAGGGAAGGCTTTTCAGTTTCAAAGTAAATGGAACTCAAGTTTAACTTTGAGGAGGCAGGAAAAGATGCTGGCAGAAGCTTCACATTTTTTCCCTTATTTGATCCTAATTATCTCATTTAATTCTCACAGCAACACTGATAGGGTGATATGATTATTCACATTTTACACATGAAGAAACTGAGGAGCAGAGACGTAAAGTAATCTACCTATAGAGACACTAACAAGAACTAGAATTGTGATTCTGAACTAGGATCTTCATCCCAGCTAGGTAGTCAGCACCAGTAAATTACACCAGTGCCTAATGATGAAAATTATAGTTTTCACATGGTCTCTATTTCCTTCCTAAAATTTGTTCTTGTGTTTTGAAAAGTTAGATGAGCATTCACAGCAGTGACTAAAAATATCGAAAGAATAAATGAAATAAATGTTGTAAGAGATCATAAAGGGGACTTCCGGTAAGATGGAGGAGTAGACAAATGCTGTGCCAACTGCCTCCCAGGATCACACCAAAATTACAAATAATTTATACAACCTCAGAAATCCCCTGAACACTAGATGAACAGAACCTGTAAACGAAGGATTTAAAGAAGAGGCCACGTGGAGACTGGTAGGAGGGGCGCAGACATGAGGCAGGCTGACTCCAGGCCCATGGAGAGAGGATTCTCCTGTTGGGGGAGGGACTCTCCAGCCCCACACCAAGCTCACCAGCCCAGAGTTACTTAGGCAGGAAGAGGAGTTCCACGATAGCTGACAGTAGAAATTAGTGAGGACTCTCTTTGTTCAACTCAGTGAGGCGGAGGGCGGCTAGAAAACCAGTCACCCTCCTGTGGAGCCGGCACATGGACTCACTGGCTGGTGAGCACTCACCCAGTCCCTGGCACAGGGAGTGGCTGTGTGAGCAGGGGCTCAGGATCCTGTGGGAAAGAACAGAACTGAGTGCCTTTGGTGCAGGAGCTGGAGGTTTTGAGACCACTGTTTCCCCTGTGTGGAGCTTGCACACAAGTAGTGTACAGGAGGGCGCCATTTTCTCAGGGTTGGGCCCTCCCACAGAGGGTCAAGTCCGGACTGCATTGGTCTGCTGGAATTGGCGCAGCTGTGCGTGTGAGCGCATGCTGCATTGGGTCCCCACACTCCCTGCTGCTTGTGCTATGTAGCCAGGGTAGCACCTGGAAGGCATGCTCCAGCTCCAACAGACTGCTCATTGAGATGCGGGTATGTGCAAGAAGCCTTGGGTCCCCGCTCTCCGCATTACTTGTGCAGAGTTGCCTCTGTGGCACCTGGTTGTAGGGCTGCTCTGCCTCATCTGTGAGCTGCTGACTGGGACACACTGAGATTGGGAGTTTTTCTGGGAGTGGGCCAGGAGCTGTGCACATGCGTGATCTGGCCGGGGCATTCCTGGAGCGTTTGTGCGGGCTGGTTGCCAGTTCAGGAACCCACGCTGCAATGACTTGGTGGGGGCCACTGACCACACCCCGTGGTGCCTTGGGGGCCTGCCCTGCCCACCTAAAGCTGCATTACTGCAGGCACCCTGAGCTCCTGGCGCCTGGCTCCCACCTCCACAGGCCACAGAGGGTTTTTTTTGCAGCAGCGGACAGACTACAGCAACCTGTGAGGGTTTTGGTGGTGAGCACAGCCCCAGAGCACAGGGCAGATAATTGCAGCAAGGTCACTGCAAGCCTGAGAGGGAGGCCGGCACACAATGCATTGGGCCCTTCCCCCCAACACAGCTGGTGCTGAGTCCCCCAGGGACTCTCTGTTGCTGAGCAAGTGATCTGCAGATTAAAGCTGGGGGGGCGGGGGGCTTCTTTCTTCTCTCCTTTTTCTTTGTTTTCCTTTCCCCCACCCCTTTTTTCTTTCTTTTATTAGTATTCTTTTCTCTTTTTTTTTCTCTTTCATCTTTTTGTTCCTTTTTCTTCTTTTCTTTCATCTGCTTTCTTTTTGTTATTTCTCAGGCTTATGTATCTGGCTATTGCTTTGGTCACTGTTTTTCTGTCTTGTTCTCCTGTTTTTGTGTTTGTGTTTTTGCTTCTTTTATATATTTTTGTTTCTCCTGTCTGATCATTGTTTATCATGTTTTAGTGGGGGTGTACTTGTATTTTGGTGTTGTTGGGTTGCCTTGCTTTATTTTTGCTTTATGAAGTGCGTTATCATGATGCTGGGGTAACTGGCCTCACCCCCACAAACTGTGGAAAAGGTTTTTTACAACAGAAGTTGGTTCACAGAGCCCTGGGGTCATCTTGTAATGTTCAGTGACTACAAACCTGCACCACAGCCACTTAGGAGCAGCTTTCGTGAATTTGTGAGCATGAGGTGGAGGCTGGCTGTAGTGTCCTTGGGACACTATACAAGGGAGTCACAAGACAGGTATTGGTGTAAGAATTTAATCTGCATTAAATTTTTAAAAACCACCAATCACACCTCTTAACTTGAACTCCATCCTGCCAAGCTAGTGCCACATTGCCGAGGGTACCCTCAACACTGGGTCAAATAGCCAGACACACACACTCCTATAGGGCCTCTTTCAAAAATTGGGCCTAACCGACATCTGACAGGTGGCAGTAAATTTGCAGACATTACTCAGAGTAATATTTTTACTGATATATCACATCGGACAAGGGAAATAAAAGAAAAAATAAACATACGGGATTACATCAAACATTTCTCTAAAGAGGACATACAGATGGCCAACAGGCATATGAAAAAATTTTCGACCTAACTAATCATTAGAGAAATGCAAATAAAAACCACATTGAGATACCACCTCACTCTGGTCAGAATGGCTATTATCAATAAATCAACAAACAACAAGTGCTGGCAAGGCTGTGGAGAAAAGGGAACCCTGGAGCTCTGTTGGTGGGACTGCAGATTGGTGCAGCCATTATGGAAATCAATATGGAGGTAGCTCAAAAAACTGGAAATGGAACTACCTTATGACCCAGCAATTCCACTCTTAGGTATCTATCCAGAGAAACCCAAGACATTAATTTGAAAAAATAAATGCACCCCATGTTCATTGCAGCACTATTTACAAGGCTTAGAAACAACCGAAATGCCCATCAGTAGATGACTGGATTAAGAAACTATGGTACATTTACACAATGGAGTATTACTCAGCTATAAAGAAGAATAAAATCATACCATTTGCAACGATATGGATGGACCTAGAGAACATTACGCTGAGTGGAATAAGTCAGTCAGAGAAAGACAAATACCATATGATCTCACTTGTACGTGGAATCTAAAGAACTGAATAAATGAGCAAAGTAAACAGAAATAGTCTCAGAGATATAGAGGAAAAACTGATGGTTGCTAGATGGGAGGGGGTGGGGATGAGGGGAGAAGGGGAAGGGATTAGACAGCATAAATTAGTAACTGTTGGGTTGTTGGAAAAGTCTTGATGCATTTTTGCAATGAAAAACATAGAAAAAATATGTCATGACTTTTCCGACAACCCAATACAATATTGCCACAGGGATATGAAAGAGAATTTTGGGAATATAATTAATAATTTTGTAAATATTTTGTAGGGTGTCAGATGGACACATGTCTTGTTAAGGAGACCACTTCATGGATGGGGTAGAGGCTTTATCACTGCACTGTACACCTGAAGCTGATGTTGTATAATATTGTATGTCAACTATAAATAAATAAATATATATATATGTATATATATATATACATATATATGTATGTATATATATATATATATATATATATACACACTGTCACGGGATGTGGAATATAGTGTGGGGAGTGGAGTCAATGGAATTGTAATAGATATGTATTATATCAGGGGGGGGCAGTGGATTGGGGGAGGGCGTTGTTACTTTGTGGGGGTGAAAAGTATAACTATTGCATTGTTTTGTACACCTGAAACTCATTAAATAAATAAATAAGTAAATAAATAAGAGACCATGAAGTTTGATTTCCTTGTCCAGAAAATACTAGATAGTTGGGAAATGGTTTGTTACAATTGATGCCCCTTGAGATACTGTCCCTAGGACCAGCCCACCTTTACCTCATGGGGTACCTGGGGTGGGTGAAATACTTCCATTTGAGCTGCCTGCCACTCTTTACAATCTTCTCACCTTCCCCATACACCCAGTTTAACATCAGCAAAGTTTCCAGTGAAGGAAACCAGAGGCCTAATGCTTATCTGACTTTAAAGGCAAGACGTGTGTCCCTTCCCTTGTACCTTGTCTTACACTTCTTCTCTGGTAGGAGCCCAGAGTTGTGCACACAAATTGCTGCTCATTCTTCCAATCCAATTTCCCACCATTCTGAATAACTTAATAATAATAATAACTAGGATGCTAAGGGGACAATAAATAGAGGCACCTGGTGGTCCAGAGACGTCCACAGTGTCATGATTCCTGACTTGACCTCTGCATCGACAGCTTTCAACATTTACTAACCATGTGGGTTAAAAGCTACATCATCAACCACAGGCAAAGCTGCAACAGCAACAGCAGCTGTCTGTTTCTTCTAGGCTGCTGCCAGGCTTAAGAATAGGTGAGTAGAAGGATGGAATGTAAGGGAATGAAACAGAATGGAATGGACTGGGATAGGATAGGATAGGATAGGATAAATTCTTCATCCTTCCATGGGATATAAGCCTCTTTAAGTAGAAAAAAATCTATTAAAACAGTGCCTCATAGTCTAACTACATAGTCTCATTTTTTTTTCTTGTCATTCACATTACAAACAGCCTGGATATAGCTTAAAATGACATGTGACTTGAGAGTAGGTAAAATGCCACACAATTCTCCCTAAAAAAAGATAAATGATTGTGAAAATACATAGGTGTGGATACAGAGGAAATGTAATTTTCACCCTTTTAAAGAGAGAGAGAGAGAAAGAGAGAGAAACAAAGAAATGTTGCTTGAGTCCTCAGTGACCCACACATATCAAATTATACAGGATAGGGTAATATGATTGCCCATTCTCAAATCAGTCAGCAGATGTGCTGCTGCATTCTGCATGAGCAGCAAGTGACAGAGAAACCCTGCTGGAAGTCCTACTGAAAGAGAATTACAATCATCAAGCCTGTGCTCCATCAGGGCATGTGTTATTGCAGCAAAATTAAATACAGAAGCACAACCTGCCTGAGGCCTAAAGAGCACAAAACCATTGTCTTAACCTTCCAAACTCTGTTCATTGAAAGAATGAATGTAGTTTTTAAAAACTGAGATCTAGTACAGCAGCGTGACTTGGTTTGATTTTTTTGTGTGTGTACTATTAAATCATTGACTCAATTCACCTTTGCTTTCTTTCTCCTAATGGCTTTTTCTTGATTATGCTATCCTCTTCATCTTGACTTTCAATCATGAGATGTCAATCACAAGATTGAAAGTCAAGGATTAAAAAATACTTCCTCCAAAGAACACTTTAAATAAAACATATGTGGTAAACAGTTATTTTTTTTATTTATTGGGGTAATAATTTTTAGTAAAATTACATAGGTTTCAGGTGTACAATTCTGTAATACATCATCTATATATCACATTGTGTGTTCACCACCCAGTCAGTTCTCCTTCCATGACCCCCTTTACTCTCTTCTACTATCCCCCTACCCCCTTACCCTCTGGTAACCACTGAACTAGTGTCTGTCTATGAGTTTTAGTTTCTTTATTTGTTTGTCTTGTTCCTTTGTTGCTTTCAGTTTTATATCCCACATATCAGTGAAGTCATATAGTTCTTGACTTTTTCTCTCTGACTTACTTTGCTTAGCATAATAATCTCAAGATGCATCCATGTTGTCTCAAATGGCACTATTTCATCTTTTCTTATGGCTGAGTAATATTCCATTGTATATACATTCCACATCTTCTTTATCTAGTCATCTATCAAAGGACACATTGATTGTTTCCATGTCTTGGCCACTGCAAATAAAGCTTTTATAGACCTCAATAAGTATACTTCCAACATCAAAAATTGTCTTGTAACTTTTGAATACAATAAACTAAAATCTTAGCTTTAGGAGAACTATAAAACCAACTACCAGGTAATCTGTTCAGTTCAGTGAAATAATTGTTATGTGTCTAAAAAATGTTAGTCAAACTCATATGACACCATGTGGATTAGTGATCTTCAAGTGGTGTTCTCAGAGCCACAGGACTCCAGAAGACAAACAGAACAGCTCCCATACTCAGTCCTGCTGCTTTGACCTGTGCTGTCTGCCCCATCGCCACCACTCACCTCTGTCTCACCCCACAGAAGTTTTTGTTCTTTCACCTAGACCAGTGCAGGACCCTCTTTACAGTGCTCCTTGCCTCCCTCTCCTGTCTGCCTCCATCTGTTCTTCAAACAGCAGGCCTGGTATTCTTTTTAAAACACAAACTAGTTCATATGTCTCCCCTGCCTAAGCCTTTTTAATGTCTTTGCCTTCCATTTCAAAGAAAACCTAAGCTTCTTGCCTTGCCTTAAAAGATTTTGCATAACCTTGCATGCACCTACCCATCTTCCCAGTTTGCGCCACTGTCTCCCTTACTTAAAAAGCTCCAGTTGTGTAAGAAGATAGTAGTTTTCTTTCTTGAAAATACCAAGCTCCTGTGCACCTCAGGGAGTGCAAACCTCAAGAGTTTTTGCATATGCTGTTCCCTCTGCTTGGAATGTTCACCCCATTCTTTGCATGGCTGACCCACCTTTGGCTTCAGTTTGAGCCTCCATGTCTCCTACTCAGACACCATCCTTGACCACCCTATCTAAGTACGTTTCTCCCCAGCATTGTTCTCTTTCACTCTGTCCTATTCATTCCTTTCATAGGGGCCACAACCATCGGCAATAATCAAGTTATTTATTCAGTTTACTAATTTACTGACTATATCCTCAAGTAGACTGAATTCCATGAGCAGTGAACCGTTCACAGGTTCCTTGTGGCCTGCACCCCTGTCTTAGTTCACCGCCAGCTCCTAGCAAAATTATAATGCAATTATTTCTTGACAGTTAAATGAAGAAAGGAAAAAAAATAAGGAAATAAATGAAAAAAATCAGCCCATTTGTAACAAACACTAATAAGGAGAACATATATAATAGGTAGGCTTACTATTGCAGTCATATCATTATGGCCCGAAATTTAAATTGAAATGAGCTCTGCATAATTTGAACCATTTCCTTACATGCCATTTCCTCCCATGTCCTAGGGGGAAGAGGGCGAGGAAAGGGTTTAGAAATAAGTTTGGATCTGATACTCCCCACCCCAACCAACCTTGCCTCCTGTTTGATGGGGGCAAACTAAGGCAAGCATCTGGGCACTCCGGAGCCTCCTCTTACAGGAGCTTTTGGCATGCTTGATTTATGCAGCAATATTCCTTTATTGGCCCATAGTCCTCCTTGTATGTGGTTCAGGCAGCATATTCCATACTTCCTACCCAATTCTGTGGGGTCTCCTGGAGCACATATAACATCTGGCAGCATCCTGAAATCACACGTCTGGATGCTGCAAAGATATCTCCATATATTACCTTCCTGATCTGCAGGGAGAAACATTATTTTTACTTGAAATCATGTCTTCATTTATCCCAGGTCAAAGGAAGTTCATTCTCCCCATTGTTCAATTTTCCTCTGAGTGAAAATTTTAAATTTTTTCTCATTTTAAAATAAACTATTTTAAAATATACCATTTTATATGTAGCTAAAAGCAAAGACATATGATTGAATCTAATTTACAAGAATAAATAAATATATAAAAATTAAGTCTTAGTTTGAATTGTAATTCACCAGGCTATGTCAATGATTTCTACCCAACCATTTATCACACAATTTGTCAATACCATTTTCTTCAATTTCAAAAAGGATTGTTAATTCAAATCTTCCATCATACTGGGAGGACATTCACCTACCAGAAAGTTTTAACTCAGTACCATAAAGAGAGAATAAATTGATTTACTGCAAAAATTCTAGAAGCAAGTGATTTAAATTTCATATCTGAAGTTCATTTTAAAACAAACTGTCCAAATTCAGAGTTTACAGACAAAATTATAGAGCATTCTGTCATCTTTAATTGCTAACCAAATTATTAAGCAATGCTCACACCATTTGGAAGAAATCCATGTTTTTCCATTTCTGTGAATGATGGGAAATTTTATTTTTTATTAAATTATTGGGGTGACATTAGTAAAATTATACAGGCTTCAAGTGTAAATTCTATCATACATCATCTATATATTGCATTGTGTGTTCACCACCCAAAGTCAGTTCTCCTTTCATCACCATATATTTGACCCCCTTTACCCTCTTCTACAACCCACCCTTCTTTACCCTCTGGTAAACACTAAACTGTTGCCTGTGTCTATGAGTTTTTATCTTGTTCATTTGTTGCTTTCAGTTTTATATATCGCACATATAAGTAAAATCATGATTCTCAACTTTTTATGTCTGACTTATTTCACTTGGCATTAGCATGATAATCTCAAGACCCATCCATGTTGTTGCAAATGGCAGTATTTCATCTTTTCTAATAGCTGAGTAATATTCCATTGTATATATGTGCCACATCTTTATCCAATCATCGAAGGGCACTTTTGTTGTTTCCATGTTTTGGCTGCTGTAAATAATGCTGAAATGAACATTGGGGTATGTATACCTTCATGAATAAATGTTTTCATATTTTTGGGGTAGATACCCAGAAGGGGGATTGCTGGGTCATAGTAATTCTATTCCTAATTTTTTTCGGTACCTCCATACTGTTTTCCATAGTGGCAGTACCAGTTTACATTCCCATCAGCAGTGTATGAGGATTCCTTTTTCTCCACGGCCTCTCCAACACTTGTTATTACTTGTCTTGTTCATAATAGTCATTCTAACAGGTGTGAGGCGGTATCTCATTGTGTGTTTTTTTTTTTTTTTTTTAGCTGAGCCATCCTGCCACTTCTTTGTGACTCAGCGGCAGCCCAGCTCGGGCTAGGCATCGAACTGCTGTTGCTCAGAGCTCACACTCTTGAGCGAGCTCTTAACCAACTGAGCCATTTGGCTGGCCCTCATTGTGGTTCTGATTTGCATTTCCCTAATAATGAAGTTGAATATTTTTTCATATATCTATTGGTCATTTGTATGTCTTCTTGGGAGAAGTGTCTATTCAGGTCCTCTATCCATTTTCTAATTCGATTATTTGTTTCTTGTTTTCTTTGTTGTTGAGTTGTATGAGTTCTTTATATATTTTGGATATGAGCCCCTTATGGAAGGTGTTGTTTGCAAATATCTTCTCCCATTTGGTTGGTTGCCACTTTGTTTTATTGATGGTTTCTTTTGCTGTACAGAAGCTTTTTAGTTTGCTATAGTTCCATTCATTTATTTTTACTTTTACTTTCCTTGTCTTTGAGGTCAAATTCATAAAATCCTCTCTGAACCCAAGGTCCATAAGTTTATTACCTATGCTTTCTTCTATGAAATTTATTGTTTCAGGTCTTATACTTAGGTGTTTGATCCATTTTGAGTTAATTTTGGTGTATGATGACAGATAGCAGTCTAGTTTCATTCTTTTGTACATGGCTTTCCTATTTTCCCAGCACCATTTATTGAAGAGGCTTTCTTTTTATAATAGATTAAAATATTTATCAAAAATTGGTTAATAGCTTTACCTCAACAACAGACACATAATTGAATAAAGGTGTTCTAATGCATTCAATATTTTAAAATATTGGTGGGTTGAATGCCAACTAATATGGGAATGACTGAAAATGTGTACAAGAGGTTATGAAAATATTCTAAAGTTAGATTGTGGTGGACGTTACACAACTCTGTAGTTGTACTCTCTCTCTCTCTCTCTCTCTCTCTCTCTCTCTCTCTCTCTCTCTCTCTCTCTGCTCCCCTCCCTCCCTCCCTTTCTCCCTGAAGAAGGGAAGGATCTCCAAATGAATAACAACCTGTGTGAACATCATTTCGAGGAGCCATCGTCAGAATCCTGAAGGAGACAACAAATGCCATGGACAATAACAACAACAACAAAACATGGTGGGTGATTTGAAAAAAGATAATCAATATTCCCAACCTGAGAAGTCTGAAATATTCTTAGAGACATAGCGTGGCCACATGAGGCCATAGTAAGAACATAAGGGAAGTCACAGGATGTACATTAGAAATGCCAGCAAAGAACTTCCCACAGGGAAACGGCCACATGGGTGCTCTTCGGGGAAATAACGCAGTGCCTGGGACAAGCTCCATGATTTTGCATGAAGCTGGGACACGGATGGCATGAACAAAGGCCAAAAGGTGGAATGACCATGGAAAAGGGTAGAGAGGAAGAGAAGATGTTGTCCCAGAAACAGTACTGTCATTGTAGAGAGAGTAGTAAGGATCATGCCAATTGGGTCAGATTTTTAAAAAATCTACCACTAAATTCTGTATTTGTTCTTAACAGCAATAGAGTCTAAGTTCTGGGAAAGATGAAAAGAAAATTTAAAAATCAATGTTTTAAATAGAGTGATTTGAATTTTGACCTGTCAAATCAGAAGAGGAGAGAGTGATAACATTTATTGATGGAAAAAAGAAAACATTTCAGAGGAAAAACTCAGTGACAACAAGGGTTTATAGGAGGAATAAGACAGAGAGGATTCCAAAAAGCCACTTATTTTTTCATCTGAAGGAAGAGACAAAAATAAAAGGATTAAAAATACTACAGTTTGGAAGAGAGAAAGGGTGGCTTATGTCTGAGATATTGAACTTAAAGGCAGAACGTCTGAGGAAAACTTTTATCAAATCATGGCTGGTTATGAGACACACGAAGGGAAAGTGGGAAAGAAGAAAGGTTGCCTGCATTTTACCATCTCTATTCTTATTATTAAGTATAAAGAAATGAGGCTGGGTCCCCCCAAAATTTTCTGAGTCCTCAGAATTAAAGCTTTTAAAGATACTTGGTTTCCTCAAGTATGTTCAGTTATGAAATAGTTAAAGTATGAATTAACAAGAATTCTGATGTCTTGAAAACATAATACAACAACTATATCTTATTGCTAGTTAAAGCAATTTTCCAAGGCATGTACTGTATTAGTTCTATAAGAACATCTGCTTCATGTGTTTTTCTTCTAGAAAAATTAATAATTTTGGCAATGTGTTTGTGATGTTCTTTCTAGCATGTATTTGTAGAGGATATTGTTGCAACTGCTGCTTTGTGTATTCTGGCTCTTGAAGATGATTTCTCACTTATTAAGTTTGAATTTTAAATCTTAGGTTTGGCTGTGGCTGTTGCCAGACAGCAGTATCACAGAGTTAGGATAAAGTTAAGAATTTTTTGTTGTCATTTTGGATTTCTAACTTTATTCAGAGAGGGGAAAAAAAAAAGACCTACATAAACTCAGAATTACAGGCATGTACAGGCTTGTGAGGTATAGACTAATATTTTGCTTCAGATGAACAGTTTTTCTAGTTCTGAGAGATGTGTACGGCATGTGCTATTGAAACAGCTCATTCCCAAACTAAGCAATAAATCTAGAATTGAAAGCTGCACAAACTCATCATCAAAGCAGGGAGGTGCTGTGCTCTCTGTGTAGGCATTTAGGTAATTGAAGAATAAGAGGGCAGCAGTAAAATGACAGGACTCCACCATTGGGAGAGGCATCAGAGATTTTGGGATTATGATCAGTTCAAAATCACCAAATTTGAAAGTATATGGGATTGTAATAGCTATGTACGATGTCAGAGGGGTAGTAGACTTGGGGGGATTATCATTTTGTGAGGAGTATAAATATCTAATCATTATGTTGTTTTGTATACCTGAAACTAGGAAAACAAAAAAGTACATAGGAGATCTTTAAATGTTAATCATAGAACTCATCAAAAACTTAACTTATCTCCTAAAATATATTTAGATTACCCTCTTAAACAATAGCACCAGGAATCAATCAGTTGTTGTGTTTTTTTTTTAATTAAAAAGGTATTTTCTGGGCCGGCCGAGTGGCGCGATGGTTGGGAACTGGCTTAGGACGCCGGAGGGCCCCGGTTCGGATCCCACATGTGAGGGCCAGTGACACTGCCCTCTTCAGCTAAGATGCTGAACAACAGCTCAACCTGGAGCTGGGCTGCTGTGAGTCGCCGGCGACGGCGTGGGCTGCAGCCCCTGTGGCAGTGGGTTGCCATGGGCTACCGTATGTAGCCAGCGTGAGCGGCCAGCAGCCGCAGTGAGCAGCCGTCCAGAAGCCGGCGACTGATCTGCCTCGCCCGGGAAGCGCGCAATGATGGTGCCAACTTGGGCCAGTGAAGCAACGTCCTCCACAACTAGACTGAAGAACAAAACGACAGCAATTTGTCTGTTCCCCTTCCCCCAATTCCCCAGCACTGTTCCCTTCCCCCCAACACCCCAATAAAAAAATCTTTATTAAAAAAAAAGGTATTTTCCAGAAAAGTTAATATGATTCAGGGTTTTGTGAAAAACAATGAGTTTTAAAGAACTTTTCCTGAAAGTTAAAACTCTCTTTATTTTTTTATTTTTTATTTTTTTAGTTTTTTAAAGTTTATTGGGGTGACAATTGTTAGCAAAGTTACACAGATGTCAGGTGTACAATTCTGTAATACATCATCTATATATCACATTATGTGTTCACTACCCAGAGTCAGTTCTCTTTCCATCACCATATATTTTAATTTATGCATTTAATGTTCTGTTTTTATGTGAAAGTTGATCAAATACCAAGAAGAAAAAAAAGAACCTTTAAAACTTACGTTCAATGAAATAAATGAAATTGAATACTGAGAACATCAGTCACTAGAGTTACAAAAATTATAAATTTATTAATGATAAGATAAATTTCTTCAGATTCTCCATAATCTTGTTTTCCATGAAAATTCTTAAGACACTTTCCTTAAAGTCATCTTTGAAATTTTTACAAAAGGTAGGCAGATCTTTCCGATGGGAGTATACTTTGTCTACTGTGGAGATGTGTATATCTGCTCTGTAATGCTCCCTTTGGCTTATTGGCAGAGCATTAGGGAGAAAGTGGCAAACTGTTTCCAGAAAACTGATTCTCAGCTGCATCCTTTAAGACTAAAGAATGTTTTATTACTTAAAGAGGAAGGAAAATATACAAAAGCATAAAAATCAAATGGGTGATACAATTTGAAAGGCTTCTTTAGGAAATTAGAGCTAGAACTTCAAGGTTTAGCTGGAAGATATTGTCAATTACACAAGTTTTTTTTTTTTAAATCCCTTTTCTGAAAGGCTCCATCTCAATAACTCATGGAGGGTGGCATGATTCAATGAAGTTCTCCAAGGCAGGGAGCACGTTTTCCCCACCCACTGGCATCTCAGTAATAAGATAACTCCAAAAGAAATGTCTAAAACAGGGAAGCACTGTGTGTGTATTTTACATAAATCTGTGAAATTACTGCCTAGAAGATATGATTGCAAACAAGTGAAAATCAGACATTTCTAACTCTAAGGTGGTTCAACACAGAACTTGCTATAGACCTGGGAACACGAATGACAGCCAGGAAGACCCTTTTATAATAATAGTATACCAGCGACATCTCCCGTCAGATGATGGAAATAGCAACAGAAGCCATTGCATACGCTGTGTGGAGGGCTCTGGGGAAAAGCGGCGAGGCTGTCACAGGGGCAGCTAATTCTGGAAACCAGGATGAACCTTGGCTGGTGAGAGACTGTGTATTCTGCAGAGACTGAGGAGGAGCTAGAGAAGAAAAACAGAAAGAGGTCATTGCTTTGGCGTAAGTGGTGACCCTATAAAAGATATCTGGCCAGGATGTTCCTGTGTAAGAGGTAAGGAGGAATGCTTTAAGAGGTAAGGGGAAAGTGTTGCCAACAAGAATTACATTTTCCCTGAGCACTTAGTTATTTTAAGAGAAAATCTCTCCTGTGCCATTTACTTTAGCTTTCTTTTTCTCCTTCTTTTCCACTCTCCTCCCTCATTGCACCTACAAATCTTTTAGATCTAGAAATTTGTTGATCATCCAAGGTTTTTTTGTTTTTGTTTTTTAAAGATTTTATTGGGGAATTGGAGGGGAACAGCATTGGGGAGTTGGGGAAGGGGAACAGACAAGTTGCTGTCCTTTTGTTCTTCAGTCTAGTTGTGGAGGACGTCGCTTCACTGGCCCAAGTTGGTATTATCATTGCGCTCTTCCCGGCTGAGGCAGTTGCTCCCCAGCCATTGGACGGCCACTCACAGAGGCTCACGGCAGCTCACATGGCTGCCGGCTGCTCACGCTGGCTGCCAGCCACACACAGTAGCTCACATCAGCCCACTGCTGCAGGGGCTGCAGCCTACACCATCGCTGGTGACTCATGGCAGCCCAGTCCCAGGTCGAGCTGTTGTTCACCATCTTAGCTGTAGAGGGCGCAGCATCATTGGCCCTCATGTGGGATCCCAACTGGGGCCATGTTGCTCAGAGCTGGCGTCCCAAGCAAATTCTTAACCAATGTGTCACTCGACCGGCCCCATCCAAGGTTTTTTAGTTGCTTCACAAATTAAGAAATTTCTGGCTTTAAAACAATAAAATAAACTTTTCAAATGATCTAAGGTATTTAAAAATTGCTTCATAAATTAGGGAATTTCTGGCTTTAAGACAATACAAGAAACTTTTTAAACTAGACAGACTCTTACAGACCATCCAGTCTGCATTTAACATATGAGGAAACTGAAGCTAGGAAAATTTAGGTGTTCTTGGGGTCACCCAGCTGGTGAGTGACAGAACTCAAACTGGATATAAGTTTTCCTCATAGATGGAGCCCAGTAAGAATAAATTTTTCTGCAGTGTCCAAACCTATAAAATGTTCCTCAAAAGTTTTCCCACCTCCAGCCTGTTTTTTATTTGTTTTGCATATGTTTGGAATTTCAGAGGCTTAATAAACATTATGCATTTTCCTCATATACATTTTTCTCATTTTCTTTGAGCTATTTTGAGGAAAATCAGAATTTAATATAAATACATAGCTACAAGAGAAAATAAAGTGGGCAGTTATCTCTAGTTGATGTATCCAATACATTTCTGAAAAGAATAAACTGATTTAACTCTAAATTTTGTGTTTTTATGGTCTTTTCTAATACAAGTGAAACACCTAGCTTTTTCTCTTTAATTTCTTCTATCTTTGTGCAATTTTCTCCCATAACGATGCTATTTATTATAAAATGAAACTTCCCAGAGGGTCAGGACATAGTTTTTAATTTTTTTTGTAAACAAAGTAGGTTCTGGTAAACTGGATTTTACCTTTATGGTAAAGTGTCTAAATATTAATTTTGTTAATCAGTGTTTTAAAGAAGATTTATTTTCTCCTACAATTCTCATTCACAACAATTAAATATGCAATGCCTCTGCAAGTCACCTACCATATAAACCAGAAAATCACATCTTTTAATGTGTACTTTATCTGCCAGAATAAAGTTCCAAACATGCCTTTTTCTTTTAACGAGATGTGTTATATATTCACCTTTCATTTTTCCAGGAACACCCTGAAGAGGAAATTTCAAATGTTTAAAAAAAAAAAAAAAGAATAGCAACCATTAGATTGTTTTCATTGTAATCCTTTTATAAAGACGGCAGAGCAAAGCCAGAGTATTTTCCAAATTTATTCTAGGTATAGAAGCTGACAATTTTAAATTTTACCTGAGCTCTGTGCTCCTGGGAAACAGTGAAGGTTAAAGGAATTCTCCCACACTTTTGTATCTGGAAAATGGCTTACTGCAAAGAACCCTGTAACTTAAATAAAACTCATGAATGTCCCCTTGCTCACCTATGACAAGGCCAGCCTTTGCTTCATAAATGATTAGCTGATCCCTGAATCCCTATTGATCAAACAGAACAAAATGCTTGTTAACCATACTTTGGTTAAGCTTAACTCCTTCCTTTAGACTTCTAAACTTGAGCCTACTCCACCTGAGACAGCACACGGATCCTATTTATGGATTCCTCCTGGAAAATAGACTGGTGTCAGGGTAAAACTTGCGGGGAACCCAGACAAAGAGACAGGACACCAAGGCATGGGAAGCAACTTTTACTAATGCCGGCACTGGCTCAGCGGATTCACATCCAGAGGGTGAGTCCCGACCTGGGCGGACTCAGGGCTATATACCCTGAGATTTCCGGATTCCTTATTAGGACATGTGGCCATTGTGCTAGTTCCTGACTGGCTCTCAGGTGAGGTAGGAATTTGGAAATGTTAAACGCGGAAGTCTTGCTGACCGCACAGTCCAGGAATGTCTTTGTCTGAAGCCCTGGCAAAATCCTTAGTGACCACATGGTCTGGGAAGGCCTTTGTCTAGGGCCCACTGCCACAAAACATTCTCTGATCTACTGTTCTTCCCACTTTCCCATACCCAATTCTTGCTAGTCTTGTTCACTCCTCTTATAAAAGAAATGCCCTTTTTGCCTAACTCTTGAAACACTGTATATCTCATGGTCACAGTGCTCTTATTAATGCAGTAGCACCCTCACAACATTGCAATAGTCCCTTTCCCACCTTGTAATAGTCCTTTTAAATAAAGTCTCTCCTTAACTTCGTCTGAATTTGTTGTATTTTGGAGTTGGGATTTTTGTTTGGTTTTTATTTGTTTTGTTTTGTTTTTGATAAAACCAAGAACTCTAATTAAAGCTGAGGGAAATTTACTAAAACAGTTTAGGATTATAAAATAAATTCCTCTTGCTCTAGAAGCAAAATCATATAATGTTCATCAGGATATTCACATTACTCATATTTTTTTCTTCAGTCAAAGATTAAATTTCACAACTCTTCAAGAGCCATGCTTTCTAGAAAATATTTGCATTCAAGTGAATAGTAATTTTTTTTTTTTTTTACAAATTCCACTGAAAATCCTAGTATTTTCCAAGTTTCATCCTGGTGTATTAGTTCCCAAAATGTCCTCAGATCCAACCTTAGCTTCAATGAGTGAAAAAACTACTTATTTAGTATTAGCTCACTAATCTTTCAATTCACTATTTTATAGTGGGGTGTTAAATCTAAATATCTCTTTTGAGGGGAGCAGGCTGTGAGCTGACAGGGTCCTCACAGCCTGTGGAACAGTTCAGGGAACGTCCACCCCCACTGATCCAAGAAAAGAAAAGAATAGCTGAAGCAGCAGGAGCCTCTGCAAAGTGCATAACAAATGTAACCTTCTTGTGCACTCTGAGAAGTGCATAACAGGATGTAACTTACTAATGTCTAACCCGATAAACAGACCCCCTGCAGCTGCTTACTGCTCTCTGCAGCTGCTTGCTACTATATAAGCTTTCTGCAAAAAATAAACGTGGCCATTGCTCCGCCATCAGTGGTCAGAGGACCTCCTGATCCCAGCTTTTGTCTCTGTGTCTTTCTTTTCTAATCTCCCACCCAGTCCACTTGGGTAGCTTCGGTTGACGAGCCGGTCTCATCAATCTTTATTCAAAATTCTTATCAATATGCTCAGCACTCACTTGTTTACCAAAATACAAATTTAATTTTTCAATGAAAAAAAACACACATAATGCCCTGTGCCACCACAAATCTTCAGGACATTACTATGGTCAGAACTGACCAATACCATATGCCATATTATGTAAACAAAAATGTACCAATGGAGTCAATTGTATAAGCCATGGGAGGAAACAAAAATGATGAGCTGAACAGATGTCTTAGAAGCATAATCATTTCTCTGACAATCTAGGAGACAAAGACCTATGTTTCTTTTTGTCTGTAGAATAGGTTGAAAATCTTTATATACCCACTCTTTATTAAAATCCTTGGATTGCGAGTAACTTGTTCTGCAAGTGTTCCGCAAGAAGAGCAAACATTTCTAATAAATTTCAACTTGATAAATGAGCGATGTCTTGCAATATGAGTAGTACGTAATGCCGAACGTCACATGATCACAACTGAGCCATGGTTCTCCCCCCCCCCCTCTCTCACTGTAGGATTGTGGGTGATCATCTCCCATGCCCAGATGCTTGATCTCAGGCCACCGTGTTAGGCAGAAATCAGTGATTTTTCAGAACGTTGGAAGGTGCCCACAACTGGCACTAGTGTATTTTTTGTCACTTCAAAGCACCTATGGACAGTCCTTTGTTTTCCATACAAGAGTAAGCTTAGGAATGTTTTGACTTCATTCTAGGTCAGGCTGCCTGCAGATACAGAGCCTTTCCTCTGCTGCCTTATTGCCAGTTACATTAAATACAGTGTATGACAAGAGTTTATTAATACTGTACTGAAGGTAACATCCATGCAAGGGTATACAATGGCCCCCATGCAGAAAACGGTTGAAAAGAAAGGCGGTAAGAAGAAGGAGATGATTACAGTGGAAGTTAAGGAAATGGTCGAGAAGTACCAACAAGATATGTGAGTGGCTGAAATTGCAAGATTTTATAAGAAGTCTATGTCAACCATTTGCACAATATTAAAGAAGAAAGAAGAAATAAGGGGGCTAGATGCAGCAAAAGGAGTCACGAGAATATCAAGCAATGGCCACATGTTCTGGAAGATGTAGAAAAGTTGCTTCTGGTTTGAATAAATGAGAAGCAACTAGCAGGTGATACTGTGACTGAGAACTTTATCTGTGAGAAGGCAAAGGCCTTGTACACCAACCTCGTAAGTAAACTGCCAGGTACTTCAACAGAAAATGAAGAAGGCTTCAAGGTAAGCAGGGGATGGTTTGATAAGTTTAAGAGAAGTGGAAGCCACAGTGTTGTGAGTTTGGATGCTAAGGTAGCTGAGGCATTCACTACTGAGTTCCAGAAGCTCATAGTTTCTGAGTGTTATCTGCCGGAGGAAGTTTTTAACTGCGATGAGACGGGGCTTTTTTGGAAAAAGATGCCAAAGAGGACCTACATTACAGAAGAAGAGAATGCAATGCCCCGTCACAAGCCCATGAAAGACCGTCTCACCCTCTTGTTTTGTGCTAATGCAAGCGGGGATTTCAAAGTCAAGCCCCTGCTCATGTATGATTCCAAAAATCCATGAGCCATCAAGAAATGCAAGGTGCAGAAGAGCCAGTTAAATGTTATGTGGAGGTCCAACAGCAAGGCTTGGGTCACTCGTATCTTGTTTGTTGAGTGGATCAACGAGATCTTCGGTCCTGCAGTGAAGAAATACCTTTTAGAAAAGAATCTGCCACTCAAAGCCTTGCTGGTTATGGGTAATGCTCCTGCTCATCCTCCAGGCTTTGAGGACAACTTATTGGAGGAATTCGAGTTCATTAAGGTCAAGTTCCTTCCTCTCAACACTACTCCAATCCTCCAGCCCATGGATCAGCAGGTCATTTCAAACTTTAAAAAGCTTTAAACCAAAGCACTATTTCAGCGATGCTTCAAGGTGACTGAAGGAACAAACCTTACCCTCCGAGAATTTTGGAAAAATCATTCACATAGTGAACTGCCTCAAGATCATCGATAAAGCCTGGGATGGGGTCACCAAGAGAACCCTCAGTTCTGCTTGGAGAAAACTGTCACCTGATTGCATTCTTGGACATGACTTAGAGGGGCTTGCTCATGAACAGGAGCCACCAGTTGTCAATGATATTGTGTCCTTGGGGAAGACCATGGGACTGGAGGTGAATGAGGACGACATTCAAGAGCTGGTGGAGGGAGCCAGCCGAGTGGCACATTGATTAAGAGCTGGCTTGGGACACCAGCTCTGAGCAGCAGGGCCCTGGTTCAGATCCCACATGGGGGCCAGTGACACTGCCCTCTACAGCTAAGATGGTGAACAATAGCTCAACCTTGAGCTGGGCTGCCATGAGTGGCTGGCAACAGCATAGGCTGCAGCCCCTGCTGCAGTGGGCTGCCATAAGCTACTGTGTGTGGCTGGCAGCCAGCGTGAGCAGCTGGCAGCCGGTGTGAGGTGCCTAGAACCACAATAAGCGACCGTCCAGAGGCCAGTGACGGAGCTGCCTCTTCCGGAAAGAACGCAATGATAATACCAACATGGGCCAGTGAAGAAATGTCCTCCACAACTAGGCTGAAAAACAAAATAACAACAACTTGTCTGTTCCCCTTCCCCCGATTCCCCAGCACTGTTCCCCTCCCCCAATTCCCCAATAAAATCTTTAAAAAAAAAAAACAGCTGGTGGAGGAACATGACCAGGAGCCTACCACTGACGAACTCATGGATCTGCATTGTGAGCAACAGCAAGAGGTTATGGAGGAGATCTCGTCTGCAGAGGAGGAGGAGAAAAAGGCGGAGGAATCCCTCACTTCAAGTAAAGTTAGAGAGATGTGTAAAATCTGGAAACAGTGCAAAATTTTGTAGAAAAGCAACACCTGTAGGCTGTAGCAGTGTGAGCGATGAATCTGTTTAATGACAATGCAATGTCACATTTCCATGAAATCCTCAAAAGGAGGAAAAAGCAAGTGTCATTGGATAGGTTCTTCGTTAAAGTGGCATGAAAAGAAAAAGATTCCATTGAGCCAATAGATAGCAGTGATTCCATTAATGATAGTGAAAGTTATCCTACACAATAACCCTCCTCTCTCTTGTCTCCCTCACACCAACCACGA
>NW_017732122.1:604381-605300 GCF_001890085.2 Hipposideros armiger
TTTCTTCTGTATTATATTACAGTATTGTAATCATTTTTATATGAATATTTTTGGGTTGTGGAACTAATCATCTGAGTTTCCATTATTTCTTATGGAGAAATTCACTTTGATGTACAAGTGTTTTGGATTACAGGCATGTTTCTGGAGCAAATTATGCTCACAAACCAAGATTTTACTGTATATAGTAAACATTAATGCAACAATTAGTTGGCTTTTCATAAACTTAAAAGATCCAGGTAAATGTGAGTTAATTTAGCTAATGCCCTTTTACGCACGTTGGAAATAATCATTCATTTCCCTTGACATTGTTTCTAGGCTCAGATCCAATGCCTATATATACTGATTCATTTCTACTCTGTTTATTTATTGCTGCTATTTATTTGTTTCTTTATTTGTTAAATATTTGTTGGACACCTTCTGTGTGTTAAGCACTGGGGATACAATTCTGAACAAAACAGATAAAAATCTGTCTTCATAGAACTTGTAATTTAGACAGAAAATGAAGCCTGTAACTGAGTAAAATATATAGAATGTTATGGAATTTGTAATTTAGGCAGAAACGAATCAGATAAATGAATAAAATATATAGAATGCTAAATGAACTAAAGAGAAAAAATAAAGCAGGAAAAGGAACTACAAAATGTTGTGGGACAGGAGGTTTTTAGGTACTGACAAGGTGATATTTGAGTCAAGATCTCAAGGAAATGAAGGAGAGAGACATGCAGATATCTGGGGGAAGAACACTGGCAAAGGGAACAACAAGTGCAAAGGCCTGGAGGGAAGAACACTTCTATATGCAGCGCCAAACACTGCAGAGGACAGAAATATGAATAAGCACAAAGAGCTGAAAATCTAGTAAGAACGCTTAGAATACAAATATACTAAAACTGATATCAAGCTGGAAAAGTGTAACAGACAG
>NW_017732122.1:608705-609999 GCF_001890085.2 Hipposideros armiger
TTTTTTTTCTTTTTTTGTAGCACTTATCACCTTCTAACGTACTATAGAACTGGATTGTTTATGCTGTCTAATATTTTTTGCCTGCATCTCATCACTAAGTAAACGCTAAGGGCACAGAAATCCTTGTTTTGTTCTCTGATACATGCCAAGCACCATGTCAGAGGCTGGCACATAGTAGGTACTTAATAAATATTTTCTATTGAATAAATTTGCTGCCATAATTTTATCAATATCCATAGAATCTTAGGCCCTTAAAGATGCAAGAAGTTTTCAAGAACAGTACATGCATTCATCAATCTTTTATAGACTTAACTCTCTGACGGATGTTATTCAAGGGACATGATATACAAAATGACTACTGCACAGTTTGAAATCAAGGAACAAGAAAGCACAAAAACAAATCTTTTCAATACACTAATAGAGTTAAGAATAAAATGTTGAGGATTGTAAATGAGAGTGTAAATATCTGCAGGTGAGACAACTGAGCTGGGATGGCAGGTACACTCTAAGCAGAGAGCACAGAGTATGTTCCAGTACAGGAACATCTTGCACAAAACCATGAAAGAGCACAGTGCTTCTCGGGGACCTAGAGGAGCAGAAGGTGCTCATGGTAGGATGTATTGCTATAATTATTGACTGAGATGCCCTCAGGTGCACAAGGACTTCGTTTGTGATTATGGGTTTTTCATTTGGTTTGGTTTCGTTTCGTTTGAACCAGGCAAGACTATAAGCTGAGAGGGAGAGTTCCAGTGAGGAGCAGGGACTAGGCTAACAGAGCAAGGTTGTTATAGGTAGATAACTCAAGATCAGACCAAGCAAGGAACCAAGAAATACAAAGAGATGAGAGTTAGAGAAAGTCATGGGGAAGACATTAAGGTGATAACTATGGCTCTATTCTGTGTGAGAACCCAAGTATAATAAAAGTGTTTTGTTAAATTAAAAAAATAAGTTTTTATCGATCAATGTGTCAGAACAACCAACAGGAAGGAACAACCAGAGGGAGGTTGGCCAGAACTGGGATAGCAAATGAAGAAAAGTTCTCGGCCTTGGGCCAGAATAAAACCTAACTAAGCAGCCTCTCAAGAACAACCTGAATGAGGAGGATTTAACGTTAATCCAGAATCACCCCATTATTATACCTGGATATTATTACAGATTTACAAATTTGTTTTATTTTTTTAATATTTAAGTTCCCTGGTTATCTAAGTATGATGCATTCCAAAGTGTAGGTGCAATTTTTTTCAACAGTCTTTTGATGTCTCTGAAATCTCAAGTTAAAGAGGCTCTCCTGGTA
>NW_017732122.1:613189-614054 GCF_001890085.2 Hipposideros armiger
TTAGATATATTCATCAAATGATATACAAGGTCTGACAATTAGGTTCATGAACTTGCCACCATGCACTTACACTGCAGCACTGTACAAACAGCTCAGTAAGGTTTCATAACCTTGGTAAATCAGTGTCTCACAGCTGTGTTTGTGTCAACATGTGGTGGTGTCTTCCTGAGTGGCATTCATTATTGTTGTTGAGTGTTTTTGTGTGCTGTTGCAAGAATGTCTGGGCTTGAATTAGAGAAACAAACAAACATTAAATTTCTTGTTAAACTTGGCAAGAGTGCAAATGAAATCAGGGACATGTTAGTCCAAGTTTATGGAGATAATGCCATGAAGAAAATAGCAGTGTACAAATAGATTAAACATCTTTCTGAGGGAAAGAATGTGTCACTAATGAAGAGAGGTCAGGGAAGCCAGTAACAAGGATAACTGATGAAAACATTGCAAAAATTCATCAAATTGTGCATCAAAATCATGGGCTGACTGTGAGAAGCATCCAGACCAAGTAAACATCAATAGAGAAATAGTTACGAAAATCTTAACTGAAAATCTTGGCATGAGAAAGGTGTGTGCAAAAATGGTCCTGAAGGAGCTCACCGATGAACAAAAGCAAAGGAGAATCGAAGTTTGCCAAGACCTTTTGGAGAGACAAAATGATGTTTTGGGTTGTGTTATCACAGGTGATGAACCATGGGTGTACCAATATGACCTTGAAACAAACCATCAAAGTGCACGATGGAAGTCAGCTAATGCTGCACAACCAAAAAAGTTCTGTCAGTCCAAATCATGAATCAAAATGATGTTGCTAACCATCTTTGATATCAGAGAGCTTATTCATTATGAATTTGTGCCAACTGGTCAAACAGTT
>NW_017732122.1:615969-616855 GCF_001890085.2 Hipposideros armiger
TCAATGGACAAAACTGGGATATGAATGATAGGCTAATGTATTGTATCAATATTAATTTATGAGTTGATAACTTCATTGTGTTTATGTAAAAAAGTGTCCCTATTCTTAGAAAATGCACATGCAAGTATTTAAGAGTAAAAGACTATAATATTCACAACTTTCAAATAGATCAGTAAAAAAATTGTGCATCCACACACACCAATGCACACCCATGCGAACATACACAAAGAGAGCAAATGATAAAGCAATTGGGGTCAAATGTTAGCAATTGATGAACCTGGGTAAAGGGTACACATGTGGTCTTTTTACTGTTTTTATATTTGCAGATTTGAAATTAATTCCAAATGAAATGTTTTTAAAAGGACAAAAAAATTGATGTAAAAAGATGCTCAACTTCACTACTATTCAAAGAAATGCAAATTAAAACAATGAGAAAATATTATTCACTGTTGGCAAAAATTTACAGGATGTGTAATATTCAGTAAAGGCAAAAGTGTAGAGAAACTAATAATGTCTCTCACACACTGTTTAAGAGAATAGAAATTGAAAAATCTTTTTGGAGGATAGTTTAGTGTTATCAATCTATGGTTTAAACCTTTCAACCCAACAGTTCAACTTTTAGGAATCTTTTTTTACAGATTGCACACACTTGTGCACATTGACATGGTATAAGATGCTCACTTCAACATTGTTTGTAATAGCAAAAAAAAAAAGGTAGATAATCTAAATATCTAACAATAAGTTAATGGTTAATACATAATGGAACATTCATACCATGGAGTAATGCATAGCCATTGAATAGGATGAGATAGATGTCGGTATTTTGTAATAGAAAAACATCCAAGATATATTGTCAATATTTTTTAAACAATTTATAAAACAGCCT
>NW_017732122.1:620340-621266 GCF_001890085.2 Hipposideros armiger
GCTTCAATCATTTGGAATACACTAAGTAAAAATCCAGCTGCTCACTAAAAATATTTGTGAAGACTCAGAAAAACTCATACCAACACTAAAAACCAATAAAGAAAAAATGCATATTTAAAGAACTATGAAGATAAAATGTGAAATACAATTGGTTACAAACACATCTGATAAGTAACTTATATCTAGAATACATAAAAATTCTAAAACTCGTAATAAAATGACAACCCATTTGAAAATGGGTAAAAGATCCAAATAGATATTTCTCCAAAGAAGATATACAAGTGGACAATAAGAACATGAAAAGATACTCAACATTATTATCCATCAGGGAAATGCAAATCAAAACCACGATGAGATACCACTTCACATCCACTAGGATGACTAGAATCAATAGTCAGAAAATAACAAGTGTTGTCAAGAATGTGGAGCAATTGGAACCTTCATACACTGCTTGTGGGAATGTAAAAAGGTGCAGCCACTTTGCAAAACAGTCTGCAAGTTCATCAAAAGATAAAACACAGTGTTACCATATAATCCAGTAATTCCACTCCTAGGTGTATACCCAAGAGACATGCAAATATGTTTTCACACGAAAACTTGTTCACAATTGTTCATATGTATATTATTCATAATAGCCAAAAATTAGAAATAATCCAAATATCTATCAACTGAGGAATGGATAAATAAAATTGGTATAGCCATACAATAAAATGTTACTCAGCAATAAAAAGAACGAAGTACTGATACATGTTACAACATGAAAGAACCTTGAAAACATTATGCTAAGTGAAAGAGGTCAATCACAAAAGACCACATATTGTATGATTTTTTTTATATGACATGTCCAAAAGAGGCAAATCTATAAAAACAGAAAGTAGATTACTGATTGCGTAGGGCTGGGAGGATTAAGGAGAAATGGAGAGTTA
>NW_017732122.1:623661-633012 GCF_001890085.2 Hipposideros armiger
GTACATATTTATATAATTATTACATATATATTTATATATACATGTGCTCTACCTCTACCTCAGACAGATGGATGGATAGAGAGACACACAGACAGATAGATCTAGAAAAATAATCAATCTAGAAAAACGTTCACTTAATATTAACATAGCATTTTATAATATAGCATTGGCATGTTTTTCTTTATTATACTTCTCAAGTTTTGATGAAAGTTTTAATAATGAATATATATCAATTATTTTTCTAAAAGTCAAAG
Source organism: Hipposideros armiger (assembly GCF_001890085.2). Classification (NCBI taxonomy): domain Eukaryota; kingdom Metazoa; phylum Chordata; class Mammalia; order Chiroptera; family Hipposideridae; genus Hipposideros; species Hipposideros armiger. The sequence goes on from NW_017732122.1 coordinate 623,916, forward strand.
AGCTTTGCTTTATTTTTTTCCCTTAATTTATTCAGAGTCTTTAGTTTTTACCTAACATCTATTTTATGTGCCAGGATTCCATCAGGATACCACATTACATTTAGTTGTCATGTTTCCTTAAGCTTCTCTTGCTGTAACAGTTTCTCAAATTTTCCTTATTTTTCATGACCTTGATAGTTTTGATGAGTACTGGTCAGGTATTTTGTAAAATGTCCCTGTGCTGGGATTTATCTGATGCGTTTCTCATGATTACACCACTTGAGTTATGAATTCCAAAGAGGAAAACCACAAGTGTAAGGTACCATTTTCATTACATCACATAATGAGTACCTACTAGTAACATGACTTATCACTGTTAATATTTACGTTAATCACCTGGCTGAGGTGGTGTTTGTCGTGTTTCTCCACTGTAAAGTTACTCTTTATTCATCCTTCTTTGGAAAAAAGTCAATATATGCTGCCCACACTTAAGGAATGGGTAGGTATGCTCCACCTCTTTGAGGGAAGAGTAACTACATAAATTATTTAGAATTCTCTGCATGGGAAATTTGCCTCCTAAGTATGTATGTATGTATGTATTTTTATTTATTTATTTATTTATTTATTTATTTACTTTCTTACTTATTTACTTATTCATTCATTCATTCATCTCAGCATGGACTCAGGGATATTTATTTTTTATCTTGGGTTATAATCCATTACTACTTTATTTTGTTGCTCAAATTGTTCCAGCTTTTGTCATTTTCTCTCCAACTGGCCCCTGTGTCCCCTTGACATACCTCTCTTGTAACGGTGACCCTATATCTTCTGTTTTTGAAATTTAAACCTCTGATGTAATTCGATTTGACAATGGTTTGACTTGGGATTTTTTGAAAGTTCCTTTTTTCCTTTTGCTTTCCTCTCCTCCCACGAAATCTTGATGACTCTGTTCACTGTGCATTTACTATGCATACCAGTTTCAATGGTTCTGTTTACTTCTGACCAGTGTGCACGCCTGGCCTGGTAATTTGGGAGGGTTTTTTGTTGCATCTGATGGGATTCACTCCCGACCCTGGGGCAAGACCAACATCTAGGAACAGCTTTTTCCCCCCGAAGTTGCCTGGCCAACTTCTCCTTCCTATGTTCTGCCCCTCCTTGCATATCTATAAAAACTGTTGCAGTATTAAGAGAAAGAAGGCTCTCTTTCTTCTTTTTATGATAGAGAGTCCATTGTCTTTCCTTAATGCTGACATTTTGGAATAAAACCTGCTTTTCTTTCCGTCAACCTCACCTGTCAAGTTTTGGCTTTCGTCTTTTGTGCGGCAAGCAGCCCAACCTTTTGCACAGTAACACTCTGAGTGTGTGTGTGTGTGTGTGTGTGTGTGTGTGTGTGTGTGTGNCAAACACAAAGAACTTAATCATAGTTAAAATTACTGATATTACTTAGCTAACAATATTAACTCAACAATATTATTAAAAAGTTCTACCATATTTCTTTAATTTTTCAAATTAAATAGAAAACACTGGCACATCTATGATATTAATAGGAGCAAACTTTTGCGAAGTACTTACTATGTTAGGTATCATGCTAAGCCCACAACACCTACTGCTCCATTTAATTCTCACAACAACCCTATGGCTAAACTTTGAGGAATATAAGGCTTAGTTTCATAACTCTAGGAGTCAAGGACAGTGCTTCTCAAAGTGTGGTCCCTGGACCAGCAGCGTCAGTATCACCTGAGAATTTGTTATAAATGCATATTCTTGCTCTCACTCCACACTCCTTGAATCAGAAACTCTGAGGCTGGGGCCTAGAAAGCTGTGTTTTAACATGCCCTTCAGGTGATTCCAATGCATTCTAAGAACCTTTGAGAGTGATGGAGCCAGACTTTAAATCCAGGTGTGAGACCTTGGAGCCCATCAAAGCCATGTGCTTTATCACTTAATGATGCTCTTTATATAACAATAATAAAACCAGTTATAAGTGATTTCTACTTAAAAACTGGTCATAAAATACAGGAATTGTGGGGCAGTTTCATTCTATCCGCTTGGCTTCTAGTGCTTGACCAAATAATTTACCTACTAAATTCACTACTAGAGGGAGTACTTACATATATCCCCTCAAATCCTGAATCTTTAAAGAGCAAAAACTAAACAAAAAACTAAATCTTTGCTGGAGAGAGGTTTTATTTGTATTATCAGCATTAAAACAGTTTACTTAAGCTACTTAACATGGAACAGCTGCATTTGAAGCTATATTGTTTAGGTATAATCAATAGTAAATAAATATACTATACATGGTTATTCACTTAACATCTTCATTTCCAAAATGGGACAAAGGGGAGGAGAAAACTAAGACTGAAAAAATAATAACATAATTTAAATAAAATCTAATTTAAACTACATCATTACCTGTAAAGTTCCAAATAAGGTTGGAAATTTTTTCCAAAATTGATCCAATTCTGTATCTGCTTTCACCCTATTCAGAGGACTTGGGTTAAAGAATGATAAATCCAGCACTTAGTACGTGACAAGTTCTCAGTAAGTAGTGCTGAATAAATGAGTGAATGAACTTAATGTAACTCTTTGCCTCTGATGGGCTTCTCTTAAACCATTCTAAATAAATTTGCATTCATTTTATGTGATGCAAAATAAGTTTATGCTGTTTTTACAATAAATGTACAAATATCATGTAGTACTTTAAGAAAAGTCACTAGTAATTTAAGAAAAGTCATGGAAAAATCAGGTTATAGTCTTTATAACCTGGAACAATAATTACCAGAGATTTTGAAATACTACACCCAATGATTGATTGATCATGGACACACATTTTCCTTATTCCAATTAAGGAATGGCACTCATTGATTACTTAAAATAATTTATTTATGTTTACATTTGTTAAAGAACTTTGCAAAAAATTATGAGAAAGGGAGAGAGAGGGAGAGAGAGAGAGAGAGATTGATTGATCTTGGTACAGTGGGAAGAGCATTGGAGAGGGAAGACAAAAGATTTAATTCCAGACCCCATACTATCTCATCCTGTAACCTTGGCCAAGGCACTTGGCCTCCCCATATCCCAGCTCCTATTCTTAGAGATGATGTATCTTACGAGAAAGCATAGCCTATAAGAAAGAAAGTGCCTCTGAGCAGTGAAGGCTTGAGAATAGTTGTCTTCATGCATGTTTTGAAATGTGTGTTGTAAGAAAAAAAAGCCCAGACCTCAGGAGGAGGGTTCCTAGAACACATTCATTCCATATATTGGGTTGAGACTGAAAGAGTGCAATTCAATAAATATCTGTTCAACAATTACTATCCTATACATGGGACATTTGCTAAAAGATTTAAGTTACATGATGAATAAGGTAATCCTTGCTATAACACATCTATACCTTCACATTGATACTCAGAAAAAGACTATGACTTTAATTTGTGTTAACTTGACTGGGCCACCGGATGCTCTGACATTTGGCTAAACATTATTCTGGGTGTGTTTGTGAGGGTGCTTCTGAATGCGATTAACATTTGAATTGGTAGACTGAGTAAAACCATTGCCCTCCCTCAGGTAGGTGGGCATCATCCAATCAATTGAAGAACTGACCAGAAGAAAAATGCTGAGAAGAGGGAACTCCTCCTTGCCTGACTATGTAAGCTGAGATATTTGTTTTTTCCAGCCTTCAAACTCAGCCAGAAATATCAGCTTTTCTTGGGTCTTGAGCCTGCCAGCTTTTGGATTGGAATTTATACCTGGATCTCTAGCTTGCCGACTGCATATATTGGGACTTAATAACCACATAAGCAAATTTTTTATAATAAAACTATATATATAAATATAGTTGTCGTTGTTTGTTTTTCTATTGGCTCTGCTTCTCTGGACAATTGTGACTGATAACAAGGACCAAACTCCTTAGCATGGCCAAAATGCCCTATGTGACCTGGCCCCTACCTACCCCTTCAACTACATCACATGTCATGATGTCCACCTTCTCCACTCCAGCCTCATTGGTTTTCTCCCATTTCCTCATACACATCATGCTTCCTCTGTCATGGGGTTTTCACTCACTCACTCACTCACTCACTGATAAACTCAACTAATTATTGAGTTCGTACTGTGAGTCAAAGACTGTGATGGTAGGGAAATATAATGTGAACAAGATAGCCAAGTGCTAGTTTCATTCAGACTATATTCTAGTCATGGGAGATAGAAATGGTATATAAACAGTTAAATTTCAGAATGTGACATGTGCTTCAGAGAAAACAAAATAGTGTGATGTGGCAATAAGTAGGTGATCAGAAGAAGGCCCACTCTGTAGGTGCCTTTTAAGCAGAATTCTATGTGATAAGAAGGTGTTAGCCATGTGACGAAAAAGACGTGTTCCAGGCAGAGAAAATAACACAAAACTGACTGAGATGAGCTTTATATATGCTAGGAACAGAAAGAAAGCTATTGTAGCTATAGCACAGTGTGGCAATGAGAGAAGGTAGATGGGTAGGCAAGGATGAGATAGAGCCTTAATAGTCAGAGTAAGGATTTAAAATTTTATTTCAAGTATACTGGGATTCTGTCTTAGTCCATTTGAATTGCTATAACAAAAATACTATAAACTGGGTGGCTTATGGAAAACAAACTTATTCCTCATAATTCTGGAGATTTTGAAGTCCAAGATCATAGCACTGGCAAATTTTGTGTTTGGTGAGAGCCTCTTCCTCATTTAATGGCTATGTTCTTGGTGTAACACGGCCGAGGGAGCTAGGGAGCTCTCTGGAGTCTTTCTTTTTTTAAGAGCATTAATCCCATTCATGAGGTCTCCACTCTCATAACCTAAGTACCTACCAAAGGCCCTATCTCCTAATACCTTAGGTGTTAGGATTCCAACATAAGAATTTGGGGGAGACACAAACATTCAGACAAATTAGCAGAGGCTTTGAAAGGTTGGCATGGTCTAATCTACATTTTTTTTAAATTTTGCACTGCAGTGCATAACGACATGGAGAGAACAGTAAGGAGGTTTGTAAGAAGGGTGAATGATGATAGTAGTTTGGATTAGGCTAATGTAGAAGAAATGAAGAAGGAATGATTCAGGATATATTTGGCAGGTGCAACAAATAGGAATTGTCAATGTGCCTGGGGAAAAGAAAGAATGACTCCTAGGTTTTTTATTTGAACAATCAGCTGGAGGGTGGTGCCATTTTCCAAGAGGTGGAAGTTGGGTAGAGCTAGGAATGGGGTTGGGGGAGGGTAATTTGTCTATACTGTCCCTCTCTCTGGACTGTTTTCCCCTTTCTCTTCACCTAGTTAACTTCTTCCCAATCTTTGGATCTCAGTTCAAATGTCACTTTCTTAATCAAGTCCTTTCCTCGACTACACAGTTCAAACCAAACTTCTGTATTACGCACATACTCTCTTGGTACCATGTATTTTCCCTCAGTACCTGTGTTACGTTGCAAAAGTGGACACTGACATGCTTCCTCTGTTGACTCTGTGAGTGAGGACATCCCAGCTCATCCAGCTGGTCATCAACAAGCCCTCCGCTGATCAGAACGGTATGAAAGAGCCCAGCTGAGCAAAGTGCTGAGTTAGCTAAAAGACTGTAAGCCACAAGGTTTTGTGGTGGTTTGTTACACATCAAAAGCTGATACAGTAGCTCATACCTCAGTTGCAATTTCACATGTATTTGTTTGTTTGACTAGTGTCTATTCCTCCAATAGACTGTGAGCTCTATAAGAGGAAATACTCTTCTGATGTATATACACTCCATGCTCAGAGCCCAGCATAATATCTGGAATACACCAGGCATTCAATAGATAACTTGCGAAATGAATGGAAGGGGAGAAGAGAGGTATACACTGTAACATGATAGAATAAAAAGAGTTCTATAAAGAGGTAATAAAGGACTTGGGACACACATTTGTCCAAAACAAACTTTTATCAGTACAAGGTGCTGAGAAATATATGACCAAAATTAAATTTCCTCTGCCTCCAAGAGTTCCAAGTCTAAGCTACAGGAGACAGTACAAGATAAACAGAAGATACTGTAGAGGAAGGGGCCCTCTCACTGGAAGTGCGGGAGTGGTCAAGGGAGGCTTTTTTGAGAGAGAGAAAACCTGAATTTAGGCCTAAAGGTATTTACTTGGAAGAGCAGCATAAATGCAGGCCAAGAAGGCCGACAGGACATGGTTGTTCAAAGCTAAGAAAAGTCTCCCATTTATTTTTCTCAGGGTACTTCTATGGTTTAAGTGCTTCGCCTGGTCAATCACTAAGGCCCTTCAGGGACCCCTTCTTCTTACCTTTGAATTATTCCTAGTGCACAAAACAATCTTTTCCATGAAATAGGAACTCAATAAATAATATTTGCCGAATAAACGAAAAGTCATAGATGAAGCGGTAAGCACTGCTCCTCCCAAAGGCAACATCCAAGAGCCCACATTTTCAGATTCAACGCGGAGAATCCGACAAGTTGAGCATATGTTCTAAGACTAAACGTCGCATAAGCAGAGCCTGGACCCCACTGATCTTTCATTTTGCGTCTCCCTCCTAGAGACTGGCGGATGGGCTTGGAATTTTCCTCCTTTGTTCACAGTCCAGCGGGACGGCCTGGATGAAGGGCCCAGCAGAGGGCACCGGCGTCCGCGAGGTGCAGATCCAGGAGCCCCGCGACAGCCCGCGGGGCAGGACGCGCCACAGTGGCGGGCGGACCCCGGCCGCTCGGCCCTCCGGGCGCCCTCGCCGCGCTCTCGCCGAGTCCCGCATTGGTCACGGGGGCGCGCGCCGGGTTGCTGTAGAAACGGCGGGCGGGCGCGGCGGCGCGGAGGGCGGGCTCTCGCGCCCCAGCGCTCGCCCGGACGTCTCAGAGCCCTGTCGTTGGGCCGGCCCGGGGTCCCCGCGGTGCGCGACGCAAAAGATGTGGAGGCGCAGCTTGGAGAACCGGTAACAACCCTGGGCCCCCCGCTGCCCAAGGTGCCCCACATATGAGGTCTCGGCGGAGGGAAGCGGAGCCTCTCTCCGTGGGGCCTCCAGCGCGGAATTCCGACCGCGGGCCGGCTGCTGGACCCTCCCCGCTGCGCTCTGGGGCCTACCTTCCTGGGCTGCAGCGAGCCCCAGAGGCCGCGGGGAGCCCGGGAACGGGCCGGGCCGGCTGTACCCCCTGTCAGGCTCCGCGGGCTCCGGTACCCGCACTGCCGCGGCGGTGCAGATGCCCGGGAAGCAGCCGCCACCCCGCAGCGACGCGGCGGCGAGGACCAGGCCTTTTCGTGTGCCTCCACTGTCGGGATATTAAGGCCAGGCCCGATTGGGGACCAAGAGGAGGGGCATCCGTCTAGGGAGAAGCTGCAAAACGCCCCGGAATGTTTGCATATCAAATTAACGTGAAGCTGAAAGCCATTTCGTCCCTGATAATGATTTGCTTTTTGTGTCACCTTTTTCTCTAGGGACGCTCAAACCAGACAACTGCAAGATGCTGTCACAAATGTGGAGAAGCATTTTGGAGAGCTGTGCCAAATCTTTGCTGCTTATGTGCGGAAAACTGCCAGAGTGCGAGACAAAGCAGACCTCCTGGTGAATGAAATTAACATGTATGCCTCTACAGAGACCCCCAATTTAAAGCAGGGCCTGAAAAACTTTGCTGATGAGTTTGCTAAACTTCAGGATTATCGACAAGCAGAGGTATGGAACGAGGTCAGAGTGTCATTGTTATGAATGAGCCCTGAAGTAGTGGATGAAGGAACCGTGAAGATTCACTTGTAATCTGCAGTGGTGAACACACTTGATGATAAACCTACCTTTTCATATCTGTAACGTTGTGCGAGTCTATTAAAGGCAAGCTTCCTGTGATTTTATTGTTTTCAGACAAAACTTTAGCATGTCTTATAGTTCTGAATTTCCCTATTTCATTTGCCAAATTTAGGCCAATGGGTGGCTATTTACAGGGGGTAGTCAACGTAGTGCTCATGGAGAAGAAAAGGAGCATGATTTGTGTTTTGTGTGCATGTAAGTATATTTTAAAGTATGTCTGGAGATGGAAAATGTTGGGCATTATAATGTGCGTGAGTAAATAATTAATGGACAAGAGACCTTTGCTGCTTCCGTGCTCTGAAAAGTTGAACAATGTTTCATTAGGGGAAAAAAACTATTTATATATTGTGGATGCAAACCAGTAGTGAGACTTTGTGGAGATTTTTTTTGCATGGGGGGAGGGAGGAAGGTGGTGGTGTAACTGTTTTCTTTCTAAAAGCCCAATTTATTCCTTTAATACCTCATAAGCATTTTCACTATTAGGTTTCAAGATACAGGTTAACTTGTCAGAAGTCGCCCAATTAGAGCTGCGTTTTCTTTGGCACTTTTCTCATCATGCTTTTGGTACTTTTTTAAAGCCTAAAACAGAAATTTCAATTATCAAAAAAAACCCCAAAAATGAGTATAATGATTTTTGAATCTACACGTGCTATTCATTTAGTAGTAATTACATTTGGGTGTACTTTTTTGAAAAAGAGTTCTTGTCATAGTTTTTCTGTAATAAGCAACTCTCAGTTATATATAACTGGGGACTATTTCAAAAATAATTTATACTCACAGATAATCCTGTTAGTAATTTCAATACCCCTTTCTAGAAACCTTTATGCTATTTATCAAATAGCAAAATGAATTGATTTACATTTGTTCTCCTTTTTATTTCCTTTGCTTACCAAATGGTGGAGGTGCTAATGAACAATGAATAAAAGGTAGGCGACAAAATGGAGAACAGAAATAAGACGGATAATCCTTACACTGAATAATCAGTGTAAGGATTATTCGAAGTGGTATCGATTAAACTATCCTGAATATTCATGGTTTTGATTTTAGGATTTCTAATATTTAAATGCTCAATGAGAATGATTTTGTTTTCCTAAAATCTTTTAAAATGAAACATTCATATACATTTTATTTATAGAAGCTAAAGAAAACTCAATATGAAATGTACTCACTGTTGTGTCATCAAATGTACTCACAAACATGTATCGTCAAAAAAGCCTTTTTTCCTGCTACAAAAATAATACATGTTCATTTTAAAGTTAAATACATGTCATCTTGTATTACCTATCCTGAAAAAGAAAATTTTAATGCCCAAGAGTTATTCTTTTTATGC
>NW_017732122.1:635857-636571 GCF_001890085.2 Hipposideros armiger
AATACATCAGTGCTGTCTGCCCTGCTTTTGAGAAAAGGAAAAGTCTTTTTTTTCCCCAGTATAATTCCCTTCATCTTTGAAACCACAATTATGACTTCCAGCCAAGACTCTCAGGAGACTCAAGTGTATAGTTGATGCTCACAGCTGGACACAAAGGGATCTGGATAGGAGTGTCTACTGTAACAAGGCTCTTCTGTTAAGAATGACTGTTGCTTAAACTGGAATGTACCTTGTTCTTGACTAAATAGAAAATAGTGTCTGGCAAATGCCAGCAACTGGGATAGGTACAATTGTATAGAAAGTACTAACTGACCCCACTGCCTCTTTTTCCCATTCCTTATCTCTCCTTCCTACTTCCTTAAGGTTTTTACTGCCCAGCTCAGCCAGAAACCACATGAGGAGTGGCTCCTTGGGGGCATTTGAGGTTCCAGAACACCTCCATTCCTGAGGGGAATCCCTTGAGCAGTGATTTGGGGCTACGCCAGTTGCCTGGTCCTCCTACCTTTGGACCAAAGGTACATATGCCCAACTTTATAATAAAAATGGGCAGCCACAGGGCTGGGACTACCCATTGGAGGCTGGGACAGGAACATGTAGACAGTAGTTGAGGCTTAAGATCTACAAACTGGAGATTATAGAGTCTGGGTTTTAAGCGAGTCAGACAAACCAGAGAGTGCTGCAAAAGTTATGACTGACAAATAGGGACTAAGGCAG
>NW_017732122.1:638406-639151 GCF_001890085.2 Hipposideros armiger
TACATATATATAACTACCACAATAAAAAATTTACATATACATTTATATGGTTTTAGTTTTGCATTGAAATTTTCTGTGTCATCATTTTGAGAGGACATTAAAGAAACACATGTGTGCAGACACACACAATGATACACACTAATTAAGCAGTAATAATAATTCCTTTGGTAATGATGCCTGGATCAAACAAGGACCATTCTCCAATTCTTAAAATAGATTGCATGTATTTTATTTCTGAAACTACAAATTTTTATTAACAAAAAAAAATGCCTATTTGTAGGATGACCTCAAAGCAACATTAACAGCAAGGAATCGAGAAGCTAAACAGTTAACTCAGTTAGAAAGAACACGTCAGCGAAACCCATCAGATCGACATGTTATTGTATCCTTTGAGTTTTGGTCTTTAAAAAAAATTTTGTAGGTATGCAGTACAAAAGTAAATATGTATGGAAATTATGCATTTCTACTTTTAAATATGCAAAGAATTTGAAGATAAAGGTTGAAAAGAAACACATGCATTTATGAATTCTCACTATAGAAATTGTTTTAAAGAGAATATACCACCTAATTTAGTCCCCTTATATTGTTTTCCATGATATTCAAAAAGTAAAACTTATAAATGTAGATGTTTTTATAAAGAGTAAATTCAAACTTGAGACTTTTTTTTACATGACTAAATATTAATTATAAAACTTAAAGATCTGTCATTTATCATAATACATCAGTGCTGTCTGCCCTGCTTTTG
>NW_017732122.1:641751-642840 GCF_001890085.2 Hipposideros armiger
TTGAACTCTTGAAATGTGACTAAAGTAACTGAGACCAGATAAATTTTCATTTAATTTTAATTAAGTATAAATAGCTGCATGTGGCTAGTCCATATTACAGAATAAGAAACAATACATTTGGAGAACTAGAAAATTGAAAATACTTAGATCACAGGAACTTTCTTTTTGGGGGAGGCATGGTTAAAGGGGAGAGAGTGTGAAGAGAAAAAGAATAGTCTGATAGATGGCACAGTGAGACAGGTGAAAGCAGTAGAAAATGCAGCAAATGGTTTTGTAGAAAGTGAGTTTTGTTTTCTTTTGTTTGAGATCATGAATCATGTCACTTAATAGATTTAAAGTTTTTTATTCTGCATGTGCTTATATAGATTTTATTTTATGTGTTAAAACATATTATTGAACATTTACACTGTTATGCCAAAAAATCAATACTGCAATGGTAGCATTTACAAATAGATTCAAATGAAGGGATTCTGACTTAATTTTTTTCATTTTTTGTTGGGCAATACTATATAGGCAGAAAATGAATTACAGAGGGCTACATTGGATGCTACCCGAACAACTCGTCATCTGGAGGAAACTATTGACAATTTTGAAAAGCAGAAAATAAAGGATATAAAGGTAGTAAAGTAACTGTTAAGGTTCAATACATGTTTTCTAATCTTTTTGTTTTATTTAAATTTATGAAAAATTTAAATTACTCTAATTGTTTTAACCTATAGTCTGCATGAAGAAGATACTATAAAAATGCATCAAATGTTATTTTCTTTTGGAAACAGTGGTATACAAAGGGGTGAGTGAGTGCAGAATTCCCAACTACAATTCCTACTATCTGGGATTTCCTGAATGAGTAGGACATGGAGTGAGGGACTGCACAGTGGAGAGTACACAGAGAAGAAAAGGGCTTCCAAGTTTTTCTCTTTGCCTATTAAATCATGCCCCTGGAAAAGGGAAGTTTCCTGGTGGTTACAAAAAAAGAAAGACAGGAAGAAACCCACTTACCCACTTCTTAAAAAATTGATATATAATTCATATACCATACAGTTCACCCATTTAAAATGTACAATTCAATGGTTTTTAGTGTGTTGATAT
>NW_017732122.1:649240-650975 GCF_001890085.2 Hipposideros armiger
TTTTGTGCACTTTCTCATTCACTCCTCACACAATCCTGTGAGGTAGGTGCTATTATTCTCAGTTTACAACTACAGAAACAGGTTTAGAGGCTTTAAATAACTAGCCCATGGCCACTTAGCTAGTAAATAGCAGAATCAGGATTCTAACCAGTTTTGTGTGACTTAATCAGTGAACTATAAAATAAATGTAGTTTTATATGTAAGGCTTGCTTTGTACTGATAGTTAAATGCAAATAAATCAGATTGGTCAACTCACATTAGAGCAATTAAATATCAAAGCCTGGCTTCAATAACCATATCTGAAGAGTAAATGTCCTACCCTCTTACCTTCAAAGAGAGGGAGAAAAATGCACAAAAGTATTTTTGCTGAAACATAAAATATTTGAGACATACTTTGTACATGTTATCTCTATAGTAGAAGTGGAAAAGGCCATGTATTCTCAAGATATAACCAGAATTCTGTATTAAGTGATTTTTAGTGATTAAGTGATTAAGAATTTGGGAGTGTCTGCCATTTGACAATTTTGAAGATCCTCTCCCCTTTTTTTTTTTTTAACTAACTATCCACAAAGAGAACCCTTGGGACTTCTTTTCCAACTAGTTCCAGGAAACTTACTACAGTAAAACCAGATTATATATTGACTAAAATGAAGAAAGGTACCTACCTGTTTTAGTATGTGTATAAAATCTGTCTCACAGTTTTATATCAGTTTAAGCATACATGATCACATTTCTATTTACTGGTTGTCAATGCATGACTTCTAAGTGTCCATTCTTTCCATATACTGAACCTAAAGTTTCTTAATTTTCACATCCTNAGCTCTAATAGTTTTTTAGTAGATTCCTTAGGATTTTCTACATACCAGATCATGTCATCTGCGACAACCTACACTTTTAATGCTGACCCTGACTCTAGCAAACTCTCAGAAATGAGTTCCAGAAATCAATACCAGAGTCTGTTAGGGTTCTGAATCTCTGTTCTGTATGTCCTTCACTGTTCATAACTGTATTACAGTGTTTGAGGTAGCATTTATTTGACAAGTCCATCTGAATTTTGGTAACAGCATTAATCAGCAAGGTAGCACAATTTTTAGACAAAGACTTTTCATAGGAACCTTGCAAAGAATTTGCCTTTCTGAGAAAAGTTGGTATGGAGTTTACTGTACAGAATGTAGAAGACAAATCACAGTCCCATTTGTTTCCCATGTAATAGGAAAAGTCACCAGCTATACCGGTGTCAAGGAAATCTCAGAACTACAAAAATGATCTTGACTAGGACACACTCCTAAACAGACAGGGACAAAAATTCAGTATGTGGTAAAGTAGCTAACATGAACAAGAAACATCTTCTAAATTATTTTATTTTAAACTTTATTGGGGGACAGCCATGGTCATTGGTTACACAATGCTTTCATGCTACAATGGCATAGGTGACTCTCCCAAGGAGGGCGCAGCCCACAGTGGCCCACGCAGGGATAGAACTGGCAACCTTGGTGTTATCAGCACGACGTTCTAACCAACTGAGCTAACTGGTCACCCTAAATTAAATTTTTAATAGCTTTATTTTTCTTATAAATAAATATAAAATCACCATAATTTTTTAAATAAAATTGAGAAAATTGTAATAATCCCATTAATCAGAAATAGAGTCAGCATTTTGGTTTATATCCTTTCAGACTTTTCTATGTATATATACACAAGCGATATGGTAATAACCACACACATTTCTTAGGCA
>NW_017732122.1:655910-658034 GCF_001890085.2 Hipposideros armiger
CAGTTTGCCGACCCCTGGGCAGAGGGTACAGATACATACACAAAGGTCCTGAGGCATAATGAATTATAGGCATAAACTATTACTATTATATCATCCAGAAATTGTGGAGAAGAGAGAACAGTCTGGGGAGAATTGTAGAACCAAGGGAAGTAAAATTGTATCAAATAGGTACCAAGAAGAGAAAGGATCCCTTAAATACAAGATTTCTTGGAAACAAGTAGAGAAATATGCAGAGAGGGACAGAGAAATAACCTGCTATTCTTCTTAGGTAGTCCATGCTTTATGAGAACTGCCGAGACATTCTGGCAACAACTAATTTTTTGCAGTTAGGCATCTAGGTATATCACAAACCATCTTACCTTATTTGTTCTTCACATAAAAAGTAATGTCAGGCCCATTTTGTCTGTGCAGTAACTTCAGAGCATATTCAGATCTTGAAATTCACTCCTAGACTAGATCTTGGACCATACTGGTAAATGCATTATTGCCAATAAATTAGTATTCCTATAAACCTGTTGTTTTACAGTAAGAGATTAATTTTAATATTTAACTGGTTTAGACTTTTATTCCAAGGGTTGTATACTGTTTTTCATTTCCCACTTTTAACTTCATTTTGCTAGAAAAGTTAAAAAAGGAATTTTGTTCTCACAAAAAATATATCCATTCCAAATACCAGTTGATTAATGTTACCTAGTTTTTGTATCATTCCAGGATGCCAGTGTTCCATGTCTGGAATCAAAATACAATTGGGTCCTCAGTAACTTGCTAAATGACCTGACCAGCATTCCTGAACTGCCCTAAAACACAAGTCTTTCCTCCTGTTAAGTTTCATCCCTTGATTCCTTTTGTCCCGTACTTCTCTAAGGTTTAAAGAAATATGTAAAGACATCCTCTAGTTTAGGTATTTTCCCCCCCAAAAAAACATGGGGATTAAGTTAACATCTTTAATTTTTTAGGTTAGCGTCTTAAGCTAGGAAGTTGCCAAGATAGAACAGTGCTCATTGCTCAAGAGGAACTTAAAACTAGTTGTGGAGACAGATATGTATCGTAATTACAAAACAGTGAGATGAAAGTTGTACTGAAGGTATGAACAGTAGGAGCAACTGCCTAGAGAATAAGGGAAAGTAGAAGATGGAATTTGACTTGGCTCTTGAAGGATGAGTAAGTTTACTAGAATTCCAGGATGAGGAACCAGCATTGCTGAGTCAGAGTATAACATGTTCTGCACATAGGTAGAGGCTTAGAAGTGAAGTGTGATGGGTAGGTTTGGGTGATCTTAAGCTGTAAATGTCACCTAAGGCATCTGGACTCTGGGTAGCCGGGGGCCACAGAGTTTTTTCGTATAGAAATTATATTTTGGTCTTTAGTAAGATAAATCTAAGTAAGCTATAGAGAAAAATGTATAGTCAAAAGTTAAAATAGAAGTGCCTCAAATGAGTTTAGGGAGAATGCCCAGGCTTCTAGCTCGATCTACTAAATATGTGGTAATGTCTTTCATTGAAAAGGTGAATCTAGAGCTACACTGTCCAGTATAGTAGCCACTAGGCATTTGTAGGTATTTCAAGTTAAATTAAAACGAAAAATTTAGTTTCTCAAGTCACAGGAACCACATTTCAAGGGCTCAGAAGCCTCATGTGGCCTTTTGGACAGCACAGAACAGCAAGCATTTCCATCATCTCAGAAAGTTCTATTGAACAGTGCCAGTCTAGAACAGAAGGTAGCTACCTGGGAGCATAAATATGGTTATCAGAAGAGAGTCTATAAGAACTTGGTTGAAGTTCTATAAGAATTCAACTTGGTTGAGAATCTATAAGAATTGGTTGAAGGGTAGCCAATAAACACTGTATAAACAAGATGTTTCAGAAAAAGGTGTCAAAAAAGGAAAAGTGGCCTGAGGGAAACCTTTAAAAAATATTTATGGTGTAAGCAGTGAAAAAAAGATGTGAAGAAATAGGGCAGCTAGCACATAAAAAGAGTTTAGCAATGGCATAAATGGAAAATGTTTCAGGACAAGAAGATGAAGACAAAAAGATGACCGGTGATTTTTGGCAAGAGCAACTTTAGTGGAAGGTGAAAGCCTAATTGAAATTTATTGGTGAATGGAGATGAAGTGGAATATTGGAA
>NW_017732122.1:660084-661014 GCF_001890085.2 Hipposideros armiger
GCTGAGGTGCCAACAGGTGGCAGGATGGCTCAGCTAAAACAAAAACAAAAAAAAACAAAGTTTTGACTATTTAGAGCTAATGATGTTACCTAAGTTAGCTAATATATATATACCATGATTCCTCAAAAATAAGACCGAGTCTTATATTAATTTTTGCTCCAACAATCTACATTTATTCATGTACAAAAATCTACATTTATTCAAACAGTCATGTCTGGCTGATGATATTAACTAGGGCTTATGGTTGGGGTAGGACTTATATTACGAGGATCCTGAAAAATCATACTAGAGCTTCTTTTCCGGTTAGGTCTCATTTTCAGGGAAACACGGTAGCACTTTAGAATACATTTATCCCAGGATTTCTCATTCTCAGCACAATTAACTTTGGGGCAGATAATTTGGTGGGTAGAGGAGAGTACTCTCCTGTGCATTGTAAATGTTGAGCAGCATCACTAGTCACTACTGACAAGATGTCAGTAACACACACAAACACCCCCACACTCCCACACCCCCAGTGTGACAATTAGCAGTGTCTCCAGACATTGCCAAATGTCCCCTGGGACCTATAATCACCCTCAGAAAGGTCTGAAATAAGATGACCCAAGTGGTAACAGTATAACTTAAAAGGAAGTGGTGAATTCAAATTCTCAACTCATTCCATATAAATCACATTATTTTTAAAGTTTAATATTTCACTTGCGTAGTTGAAATATCCTTGTGTTTTTGCCATACCTTTGATGATTCTCAAATATGTTTTTGTAACCCAAGAATTATTTAACCTTAACTATTTTTGACATTCATAATAAATATACTGACACTATACTTTTCTCTGAAAGTAAAGTACTGGTATTCAGCTGGAATCAAATGGTTAATTTCACATTTTTATTCAAAACTAACATGATAAATGAATGAAAAAAACCTTTTGACTGT
>NW_017732122.1:664545-669002 GCF_001890085.2 Hipposideros armiger
CTGGATATTTAAAAACTTTTGTCTTTTATTAACATTTGAGAATACTAATTATATTTTTAGTGCTGTTTTTAAAACAAAGAAAGTTAAAAAAATATGGTTCACTCTTGAAAATATTTTTAGCATGGTCTTACTAAAATTAAAAATACCATTTAACAAAGTCAGTAGGCAAAAGTGTTAAGAGCATGAACTGGGGTCTGGTGAGTCTGGGTTGAAATTGGTTCCATGATTTACTAGCTATGACTTTAAGTTATTTAACCTCTCTAAACTTCATTATCTCATTTGTGAAATAGAGGTAAATAACACTGTATGCTTCTTAAAAAATATTACGATTGAGATCATGCATGTAAAGTGCTTATACTGCCTAGCACATAATAAAGTGCCCAAAATTTATTAGCCTTTAAATATGGGTATAGAGAGTCATATCCAATATTTAGAAAATGTTGAATATCAAAGAAGTCAAATTCAATCTCACAAGTCTTATATTCTTTTGATACAAAGTTTTAAAATTAAAAAATGAGATCCTAATAAAAAATAGCAGTAAATTCTTCCTAGAAACACAAATTATATCCACTTATCAGGCATTCCCAGTGTAACCCTGAAAGTCCCCTTCTACCTATCATTACTTTCTTACTTTTGGTCTTTTAAGTATTCTGAGTTAATCTTATCAGTTTGGTTGATGAGATGGTGAAGAAGTCATAGAACTATACTTAGCACTCTACACTAGTATTATAGAATGTTTGGTCCCCCATATCATAAATATTGTTTAATGTAGCTGTTGAAAAACTTCAGAAAAGAAGCTGTAATTTTTTTCTTTTTATACAAATACAAGTAAAGTTAATTGGTTGGTCTATTCAGTTGCAATTTGTTTTATTTTTATAAAACTTTGCAAGTTATGAACATGGAAACTAAGAATCTCCTAAACTTTTTACACAAGTAAATTTCAAGTTCACAGTCAGTTCGTTTAAAACTATTTATAATTAATGGGAGGCTTAATACAGTAATATCTCAGACAAGAAAGAAGGCATTAATTCTGCAGGCAGTTAGCAATGAATATGCTAAACCTGATCAGTTACTGATCATTTCCTTATACATTTTGAGTAAAAGCTGTAGACTGACTACAGAATGCAAACAAATATGAATATAAAATTTATCTTCCCCCAATACAGCTCTACTTTATACAGGTCTTGAGGTTTACCCATGACATCAACAAAAATTAATGCACTCAGGGAATTAATCCTCTCCCCCAATGTCAAAAAAAAGCATATATAATTTTAAATTAAAAAAAGTAAACGGCAATTTGCAAGCAAAAGAAAACTAGATTCACATTCTACTATTTACATTTGTTCTATTCACAGGTCAAATTTAAAATGTTTCTCTTCGTTAGATAATTGAAAATAAACACAAACAAATGCATTTTACCGCAACAATACTGTGGGGAGGTAACTGAATTTATAAGTACTCTCTAGAGCAAAATTAACTTAACTTTGCGCGGGCCAACTGGCCTATCATTTAGATCTTTAATAGCAGCCATAGCTTCATTATAGTTTATCATAGCAACAACGGCTTCCCCTGTAGGTAATCCTTGCTCATTATACTGGATCGAAACTGAATCAGGTATGATTCTATAACCATGGAAAAAGTCTAGAATTTCATTAATGTTAGCTTTAAACGGAAGATTCATTACCTTAATAGGTGTTACTCTACCTGAACTACAATTTAATTTTGGATCAGGCATAAATCTCCCCTCAGGAAAACTTCCCATATTACGCTTTCCAAAATCAAACTTGCTACCTTCTGGGCGACTAAAATTCACAAAAGGACGATGAGTTCTAAAATCATCAGGTGGGCTTCTAAACTCCTCACCAGGAGGTCTAAAATCGTCAGGAAGTCTAGGGTCCTCCTCCAGAGCTTCTCTGAGGTCTTCCTCTGGGAGCCGCCTGAAGTCCTCATCAGAAGTGCATCTAAAATCTTCTTCCTGGGGGCTCCTGAAGTCCTCATCAGGAGGGCCCCTGAAATCTTCATCAGGTGGGCGCCTGAAACCTTCCTCGAGAGGGCGCCTGAAATGCTCCTGGGGAGGCCGTCTGAAATGCTCCTGAGGTGGCCGCCGGAAGTGCTCCTGGGGTGGCTGCCGGAAGTGCTCCTGGGGTGGCCTCCGGAAGCGCTCCAGGGCCGGCCGCCTGAAGTCCTCCTCAGGAGAACATCTGAAACCCTCCTCAGGAGAATGCCTGAAGTCATCCTCAGGGGGCCGCCTGAAGTCTTCTTCAGAAGGTTGCCTTAAGTCTTCCTCCTGAAGTCGCCTAAAATCCTCCCCAGGGGGCCGCCTGAAGTCTTCCTTAGGTGGTCGCCTCCATTCCCCCTGGGGAAGCCGTCTGAAGTCATCCTCAGGGGGGCGTCTCCAATCCTCCTCAGGTGGCCGCCTCCAATCCTCCTCAGGTGGCCGCCTCCAGTCCTCCTCGGGGGGCCGCCTCCAGTCCTCCTCGGGGGGCCGCCTCCAGTCCTCCTCAAGGGATCGCCTGAAGTCCTCCTTGGGAGACCGCCTGAAATCCTCCTCAGGCGGCAGCCTCCAGTCCTCCTCCCTAGAGTGCCTGAAGTCCTCCTCCCAAGGGCATCTGAAGTCGTCTTCAGAAGGCCTAGGGCACCGGAAGTCTTCTGGGGAGCACCTGAAGTCCTCTGGGGAATGTCTAAAGTCTTCTGGAGAGCACCTATCAGACTGTCGGAAGTCCCCCTGGGGATGCTTGAAATTGTCCAGTTGCCTCAAGTCCTCCTGCTGATGCCTGAAGTTTTCAGAAAGGCCCACTGTGTATACTGGTGGATCATTTGAGCCAAATGAATAGGAACCCTCATCCCTATCACATGACTGTGAATGGCCTTGCATTCTCTTACTGGACAGCAAGGAAAAATTTACACCAAACTCCTGCATTTGTGCCTCAGATATAAGTCTTAACAATACTTCTGTCCCCAAGAATCTTCGACGGTTTAAACGTTCAGCTTTCATGGCCTGTTCTTCAGATTTGAATTTCACCAGTGCTTCTCCCAAACCAACTCCTTTGTCATCATAAAGCAAGTAAATGTCATCCTCAGCAAGAGAAACGTCTGCAAAGAACTTTTGTACTTCAACTTTCGTAACATCAAATGGAAAATTTCTTATATATATGCACAGTTTCTGGCCAGAGTAGCCTTCTTGAGAATATTTTTGTGAACTATGTCCAAGCCTCTCTTTCTCTATTGACGCTGGTCTTTTCTTTTCATAACATTCAATGAACTTCAGCATTTGTTTTCTAGAAATTGGATCAACAAGTACTGGACGATATTGTAAAACAGTCTTATGTAAACCCAGAGCAGTGTTATAGTCTTTCAGTGTCTTGAACATCACAAAGGCATATCTTGTTCTTCTTTCATCTTTATATAAAAACCTAATCTGTTCATTAGTCAGATCAGTATCTCTAAAGAAATTTCTTAAATCTCTTTTGTTAATACTTAGGGACAGATTTTTTAGGTGAACATAAAATCCGAGAGGGGAGCGAGAACGTGTTCTTCTGGGAGATTTTGAATGAGACACTTTTCGAAAATGTCTATCATTTATTCCTCTCGGTGAAGAATGTTCTTCAATTCTCATAGGAATGTCACCCTCAACTGCACTACCACCAAACTCAATCCACTGCTGTTCTGAGCCCTGCATTACTTCTATGAATCTTGAACCCATAAAACTTCTATGACACTTAAGACCTCCTGAAGCATCAATACATGAAGCAAATTTCACTATGGCATCACCGTTATTTCGGCCATCATGATGTTTTAAGAAAATTACTCCATCCACACACAAACCAGAGAAAAAGACATGTACATCATCTTCATTTACTAAGTAAGGCAAACCTCGTAGAAACAAGTAAGGATTCTCTGCCTTCAATGGCCGTGTCTTTCTTGGCCTTATATCTCCATGTCCTGTACCATTAGTATGAAACCCAGCATCTTGATTAATCGGAGAGCCATATCCAGAATTACGTGCTTCTTCTTTAAAACCCTCAACAAAATTAGATAAGCAGCCAACCCCTGATGCCCCAAATCCTGGTCGCTCTCTTCCTATGCGATCAGTTCTTTTCATTTCGATAGTCTTCTGCATTTCTGCCTTACTGCTAAGAAAGAGCTCTACAGATGAATCCTTGATAAACCCTCCTGAACGACTTATGGCACGTCTTGCATCTTCATCTGTTGCAAAAACAATAAATGCCTCCCCAATTTCCCCTCCAATTATATGCACTCCTCCATCAGGAATAGTCAATCCCGTGAAGAAGTGACGAATATCCACAGGCCCCGCAACAAAAGGAAGCCCCAGTAAACGGATGACTACAGCCATGCTGAGCTCAAACCACAGCAATAATGACCTGCAGACAAAAAGGTACACATAATAGCAAGTCTTATTTTTGAAGAAACTTATCCCAAACTAAGCTTAATAATTA
>NW_017732122.1:669767-672399 GCF_001890085.2 Hipposideros armiger
AAAAAAACTTCTATAAACTTAATTGGAAATGGTACAAGGAAAAGGATGATGGAAATGTTATATATTTTGATTGGAGTGTTGGTTACGTGGATGTATAAATTTATCAAGGCTAAATGAATTCTATCTTTAAGATCTGTGCATTTCACCGTATATAAATTTTACATCTACTTTAAAAAAAAGACAACTGTTTTACAAGTAAAATGACAATGTAAAAACACCAAAAAATTCCCCAAAACTTATCTTTTATCACTTCCACCCATGAGAAGACCAAACACCTAACTCATTATTATGTCCAACTCTCTTGCAATTTTCCTCCATTTCAAACATAAGGCCAAATCAAATTTAAAAAGGCAACCATTCAAAATGATAACATAAATGAAAACTAATATTTAAAATTCAAAACCAATCTTTAAAGCAAAATCCAAACTATGGCTACCATCTGGATACAATTTTAAGTTCACACTTCCAAACATGGAACCGAATCTTCTGATTCCCGTATAATTAAGGCAAATATGAAAATATCCCTAAAATAAAAAAACACAACTACTTATCTTAAACTCAACTACTACTCTGTAAACTAAAATAGTTACTATTGAAATTCATCTCAAGCCAAACAGAAAACGTTCAGATAAATATAGAATCTACTTTATGCTAATAAGTTTATTTCATTTCAAACAACTGTCCTGGGTTCTACTGAAGAAACCCAATGACAATGTAGAAAAGTGAAACCAGACTTGCCCAAGATCATATAGAAGTATCTGGACTTAAATCCAGGGTGTAACTACTAGGCCAGTGTTCTTTCTATTGGATATAAATCTTTAAAAAAAAAAAAAAAGAAAAAGTGAAACCATAAGAAAAAAAACATTAACTCGGAATGTGTGGGGATTATCAGTACTGAAAAAAATCTCAATTTAGTATCTCTTTAAGCAAATTCACATCTAATACTTTCAGAGATACCTAATTTAATGTAGTCTTACCAAGTAAGTTTTTAAGATCTGCTAAAATAATAATCATAAATTTGTTTTTAATGTGCAAATAAATGTTGCTTTAATTCAGTACTTACACATAATACCACTCTTCCACAAAGTAGGGTCTGGAGACATATTCTTTGAGGTCTGCAAGGTGCATTTTCCTTTGAAAA
Organism: Hipposideros armiger; assembly: GCF_001890085.2. Taxonomy (NCBI): domain Eukaryota; kingdom Metazoa; phylum Chordata; class Mammalia; order Chiroptera; family Hipposideridae; genus Hipposideros; species Hipposideros armiger. The sequence goes on from NW_017732122.1 coordinate 670,909, forward strand.
GGGGTCCCATAGCTTAAACTTTTAAAACTACAAGCTGAACTAACAAAAGTATCAAGAAATTACTTGGCATATTCTACATCTGAATTATCAATGCCAAACTGATAATTAAAAATATTAATAAGGTTTACTATTACTATAAAAATATAATTTAAAATGTTAATGAGGTTTTCTATTAAAATATTTGCACAGTATGTATAGGGGCAGGGGCCATACAGGAAATTTCTGTACCTTCTGCTCAACATTGCTGTGAACCTCAAAAACTGGTCTAAAAAAGTAGACTCAAAAAAAAAAAAAACTGGGGTCGGCCAAGTGGCTCAGTTGGTTATGAGCACAAGCTCTGAGCAACAGCGTCACCGGTTCGATTCCCACAGAGGCCAGTGAGCTGCGCCCAGGCTGAGCTGCTGCTGAGCTGCCAACAGGTGGCAGGATGGCTCAGCTGGTGAGAGCATGTGCTCCTAACTACAAGGTTGCCNTTTTTATCCTCTCTACACTATACTGCCAGAAGAGTGGGTCTTGATGAGTGACACAAACCACTTCCTGTGGAAACAATACTGCATTGAGTAGCAGGTTCAAAATTGATCCCCCACTTAAAGGCTGGCCGAGTGGCTCAGTTGGTTAAAAGCTCACTCAGGAGTGAGAGCTCTGAGCAACAGGGTCACTGGTTCAATTCCCAGCCCAAGCAGGTGGCAGGATGGCTCAGCTAAAAAAAAATAAAATAAAAATATAAAATTGATCCCCCACTTTTCCTACAAGATTGGAGTCCCCTTTACAAGTACTTTCATTCTCCTTTTTCTGATTCTCTTGGCATGCAATTTAACTGACACTAAAGACCCTTCAAGCCCTTTGGACCCAAGATTTTCCTTCTCATTCCAGGGTTCCTAGGTATCTCTTTGGTCACATTTCCATTACAACTTCTCTTACCACTATTTTTAGTCAGCTACATAGGTAGCTTGTGGGAGGAGAGATTCATAAAAACTAAAGATCTCAGGGCTATGTGGTAGATGTGTTTTTGAGTATCAAACTTCCCCACTTTTCTAGTGGGAAAATATTGAGCAAGTTTAACTTAACTTCTTAACACTTCAGTATTGTCATCTCTAAAATGGAGATACTTATAGCACTTACCTCATAAAATGTTCATTTAACAACTGTTTATTGAACACCTGTTATATGCCACTCTAAGTGCTGAGTATTTAGTATTGTAAGTTGGAAATAGTCCAACTTGTCAAGCAGAGACTTAAAAATTTACCAGGGAGCTCAGACATTAAAAAAATATACTGCGTAACAATTTAAGTTTTATAATGTGACCAGTCCCAAATAGTGTGCTGTGGGTGTAATGTGAATGGAGGATTCTAAATAGTCTGAAGAATCAAAGAATGATTTCTTAATTAGAAGTTTAAGGGATGAATAGAAGGATGCCTGACAACAACTTTTAGGCAGAAGCAGGGGTCAGCAAACTTTTGAGACGAAGAGCCGCCAGGGGTCAGCAAACTG
>NW_017732122.1:675174-680499 GCF_001890085.2 Hipposideros armiger
TTTTGTTTTAAATTTACAGTAAGTAATTGAAATTTTGTGTGGGGGTGTAGTGGGGGGGACATTGCTCAAAAAAAATCTTAAAGGAATTTAATATGGTTTTCTAGATTTCCATTGTTTAGCATCTACTTTATAATGTTGTTTTATCATTGCAACAGGTTTTCCGAAATTCTCTGTATCCACCAGATTATTCATCTCGTTTAGATATTGTAAGAGCAAATTCAAAGTCACCTCTTCAGAGATCACTGTCCACTAAGTGTGTATCTGGAACAGGACAGGTGAGCTAGAAACCATAATTTAAAGGAATTTGAGCTGCTGCCTTTGGAATTGTTCTGTACTAAAAACGTTCCCCTTAAGTCATATGGCTTCATATAACCTACCCTCTTACTCTTATATAAAATACTAGATTGCACTAGTTGTGGCTATTTTTTATATTTTGTATACTATAACACATATTACTCTCTAAAGCAGAACACTTAACACCAAAGGTAGAAAGGACAGAATACTATTCTAGATTTGTTCTCTGATATATGAAGAGCACAGGTTCTGGAGTCAAACTGATTAGGGATTAAGTCCTCCATCACAACTTAATGGAAATTATACCTAAAAAGGGCTCTTCCTGAACATTATCATAGATCCGGAAGCACAGATCTTTTAAGTAAAGAGCCAATATTCTCATTTCTTCTATACCCAGAAAGCCTCAGTTCCTGGTTTCTAGAACAGTGAGGGTCCCTTTCTCTCTGAGACCACAGAGAAAAATACCAGGTTTTGTGGGCTGCATGGTCTCTGTCCCAACTAAAAGCAGCCATAAACAATACATAACAAATCAATATGGCTGTGTTGTAATACAACTTTATTTTAAAAAACAGGCAAACTGGGCCATAACTTGCTAATTCATGATCTAAAGCAGCGGTTCTCAACCTTCTTAATGCCACAACCCCTTAATACAGTTCCTCATGTTGTGATGACCCCCAACCATAAAATTATTTTCGTTGNGACTAAGTCCCAGCCCTTGTCAAAAGCAATTTCACCTCTAAGATATTGCTGGGTATCAGGAGATTCTTGGTGTGCAATCCAAGATTGTATCTTGTCATAATGCTGTTTATTGTCAGTTGCCAGTCCAGTATACCAGAGCCCTCTGTGACCTATACGAAGTGACAGTAAGGGTCATTGTTAGTCATATAGTTCTAAGTCTCTTATCCCAGAGCCCAATCTTTGCAGTCAGATTGACATGTGTGCTTGGCAGCCCAGAAGGAATACTTTCAACTACAGATCTGTTTCCATTGAGTAGCAATCAGAAGCCTATTAGTACTACCTTAAATATTTTTTTTAATCCTTAAGAAAGAATAGAAATGGAGAAAAAAACATCACCGGACACTGAGGGATATCTGCATGGCTGTCTTTCTAGGGCAGGAACACTCCTGTCTGGTGGTTAACACAGAACAGCAGGAATAAGGGAAACAAGTATTTGACTCTTGTCTGTGGCCTAGCCCATCCCTTCTGCCTTGCCCCTTTAAGTAGAATGCTTGATTATTTTCTACTCTGTTCTTATTCTGCCCACTTCTCTCTACATTAATGCTCTGATTTTTCATTTGATAAGGGACAATTAACAAAAGGGTAAGATCCTATTTTATTGAAAACTTGTCTAGTTTGTATCCTTTCCCTACCTACCAGTTATCTTACTTCTGCTTAGATCAACATGCACATCTTCATTCATTCTCTTTGCTCATGATCTTGTCATAAGTTGTCATCATGCTCATAGAGATTACCTAGTTTATTAGTGAAGAAAATGACTGTATCCAGCAAGAACAGCACAGTATAATGAACAAGAGCTATATCTTTTGAAGAATCAGATCCAAACTTGAACATTCCAGCTGTGAGCAACTCTGGGCACGTCATATATTTATTTATAAGCTAGAAAGCGCTTTGCAAATGTATGCTGCTATTTTCAGTGGTACAAATGTCATTATTATCAAGGAATTCCTTTATGGTTAGAGAATATAAGTAACATAATCACAAATATGATTATGTGAAACATTCTGTTGTTTAAACATCAGTTGGAGTTGTTAAAATACCAGCTTCAGAACCAAACTGCTTTATCTAATATTTATAGGCATGTGGTAACAGAGTGCATAATGGCATACATTTTAGTCATATCTTTTTTTATCACAGATATCAACTACAAGGTGTAAATAGAACAAAATAAGTAAATTGTGAGATAGGAAATATTTTCTTTAATTTGAAGGTTTTGCTGAAAAAAGTCTTTAACNAATAAAATATTTAAAACATTTTAAAATCCTAAATAAATTGATATTCTTAAACTGAGGATATCATTGCATTTTCATATTCTCAGTATTTAAATTTGGTGTTGTAGTTGGAAGAAAAAAACAGGGCTATAGTATTTCTTTTGCTGCTTACTATATCAACTCACTTCTCTTGAGCATTAATTGCCCTATCTGTAAAATCAAAATAACATGATATATAAAGCAATCAGTAAATAACTCTGATATAAAATGTATAATCTGCCTATCTCGAAGAAATATTTTAAGGTCAAAAGGAATACATTACATAGTAATACTTTCATCAATGTAAAATTATGTTTCTTTTAGACCAGACATGGGTTGGCAAACTTCTTAAAAGGCTAGTGAATATGTTTACAATAAATGGGCCGAGAGACAAAATCAAGGCTAATACATGGGTACTTATATAACCATTTAAAATGTAACACCTTTAAAAATATAAAAACCTCTTTTAACTTTCTTGTAAAAAAACAGGCAACCACCCTGACCAGTTCCTTAGCCTATAGGCCTCCACTACTTATCTCCAAAATAGGTATGTTATTAAGGTTATTGGGATTAAATGACATAGTTAATTCATATGTAATTACAGATCATAAATATATAGTATCTAATGCAGATCAATAAATGATAGCTAACATTTAATACAAAGATGGAGGTGACATGGTCACTACTTAATAGGTGATATATGGACCAAAGAGCCACTGCTCTTGACACTTCTCAATAAGTGATCAAAGTACACTCCTAATGTGATTCTTACTTACCTCTTGGTTATGGGATTAAGTTTACTTTCTAGACATCTATATTTTTCACATATCCTCTAGACAAAAATGTTTAAGATGACTAAAATGGCACTGGGTATTAAAGAACCAATATGCCCCTAGTGTACCTGATATATCTGGGAGTGGCAGAAAGGAAACAAAATTGGTTATGAGATAATTATTGAAGCTCAATGACAGGTATATGAGGATTTAGTAGGTACACTATTCTCTTTTGTGTTTGAAACTAGTGGTGTGCTAGTAAGCAGGCTCTCTGGGGTGTAAAACGTCCTGATTTGCTGCATTTGCCAATTTCCATGGTGTAATACTCCTACTGTGGCCAATTTCAGTTATTAACTAAAGGCAGAGTTGGAAAGGGATGTGAAAAAATGGCTCCCAATTAGTAGAAGCCATGTATTTTAAAAAGTTTAAAAATATATTACACTGATGGCTTATAGAGTAAAATTTACTACTCATTATCAATTCATTAATTTTACATTTCCAATTAAAATACAAAACTTGTGTTGCCTAATGGTGGCCTCCTATCTACCACCACACCACCTCAGCCTAGTTTCAGAAGCAGTTCTACATTAAGTGACATTTCACTTTAAGCTTCGTCTTAGCTTTTATTGATATGTGAAACGTGTTTTTAAGTCCTCCATACATTCCTCAATGCTGATCAAATGAACCATTTATATAATCTTTGAGCATTTAAAAATATTATTTCTTCCTATTTTGTTCATTGTGCTTGGTTTGGATATTAGTTTACCATTCTCCTAGCTATTTGTAAGCTTACTAGTTTAAAGAGCCATACTGATGTTCTTTTTTTAAACCAAATTTACCAGTTTACTCATTCTACTAGCAAGCAGGATATTCACTATTATTAAAAACAAATACAGAAACTTTGGTTTGCTTCTCTTGGACTTCTTTAAATTAGTGAAGATTAATCCAAAACACTTATAGTACTAATTGTCTAAGTACTGACAAAGTATTCTACTTTTGCAATATCCTATTATTAAATGACAACTACTGTATAGCAATTCAAATTTTATACTTATTCAATGTGGGAAATCTCTGGATCACAGAATTAAAAAAATTAACTTTGTTTTATGTAACTATAAAAGGCCAAAGTCAAATCATGTTTGATAAAATGAACAATTTTAAATTAGAAGCCAATATATAATGTTAGTATCCAAGACAAACCCTGGATATTTAAAAACTTTTGTCTTTTATTAACATTTGAGAATACTAATTATATTTTTAGTGCTGTTTTTAAAACAAAGAAAGTTAAAAAAATATGGTTCACTCTTGAAAATATTTTTAGCATGGTCTTACTAAAATTAAAAATACCATTTAACAAAGTCAGTAGGCAAAAGTGTTAAGAGCATGAACTGGGGTCTGGTGAGTCTGGGTTGAAATTGGTTCCATGATTTACTAGCTATGACTTTAAGTTATTTAACCTCTCTAAACTTCATTATCTCATTTGTGAAATAGAGGTAAATAACACTGTATGCTTCTTAAAAAATATTACGATTGAGATCATGCATGTAAAGTGCTTATACTGCCTAGCACATAATAAAGTGCCCAAAATTTATTAGCCTTTAAATATGGGTATAGAGAGTCATATCCAATATTTAGAAAATGTTGAATATCAAAGAAGTCAAATTCAATCTCACAAGTCTTATATTCTTTTGATACAAAGTTTTAAAATTAAAAAATGAGATCCTAATAAAAAATAGCAGTAAATTCTTCCTAGAAACACAAATTATATCCACTTATCAGGCATTCCCAGTGTAACCCTGAAAGTCCCCTTCTACCTATCATTACTTTCTTACTTTTGGTCTTTTAAGTATTCTGAGTTAATCTTATCAGTTTGGTTGATGAGATGGTGAAGAAGTCATAGAACTATACTTAGCACTCTACACTAGTATTATAGAATGTTTGGTCCCCCATATCATAAATATTGTTTAATGTAGCTGTTGAAAAACTTCAGAAAAGAAGCTGTAATTTTTTTCTTTTTATACAAATACAAGTAAAGTTAATTGGTTGGTCTATTCAGTTGCAATTTGTTTTATTTTTATAAAACTTTGCAAGTTATGAACATGGAAACTAAGAATCTCCTAAACTTTTTACACAAGTAAATTTCAAGTTCACAGTCAGTTTGTTTAAAACTATTTATAATTAATGGGAGGCTTAATACAGTAATATCTCAGACAAGAAAGAAGGCATTAATTCTGCAGGCAGTTAGCAATGAATATGCTAAACCTGATCAG
>NW_017732122.1:681202-685876 GCF_001890085.2 Hipposideros armiger
TGTGCAATAAATCCAAGAGATATTTAGAAGATAAAAATCAAAAGGTCTTGCTAATGGACTGAAATGGGAAGATGAAAAAGTGACTCCTAGATTTTATAGGCCTATATTACAGGTTGGATGATGTTGCCATTAACTGAGATAATGGACACTGGAAAAGGACAAAGTTGGGGCTGGGGAAGGGATGGAGATCACGACAACTTGAATTAAAAATTTCTGGACACGTTGAATTAAAAATGCTTAATTCCACCCAAATGGAGTTTTCAAGCAAGCAGTGGAAATACTGGCTCAGGGCTAAGAAAAGATACTTGACCTAGATATACATAAATATGTGAGTCATATGCAAAAAGTGGTCGTTTAACTCATGCACATAGTTGACATCACCTAGGTGGGAAACCAAAGAACAGGAAGAGAAAAAAGTCTAGAACTGAGCTCTCAGGGACTCCACATTTAATAGCCAAGTAAAGGAGGCTGAGCCTACAAAGGGCAGAGAGCAGGAATAACCACAAAGTTTATTCTAGAAATAACCTGGAGGAAAGCCAGGAGAGTGTTCCATCATGGAAGCCAAGTTGAGTTTGGAATATACTGAATATGATGCAGCAGTTGTTTTTATCTAACAAGCATTAGCACCAAGAGGCTGGAGATTGGAGAAAAGTACAGGGCTCACTACACAGTCCCCCAACTGTAAGATCTTGACTTCAATAATTTTCCTTTCTGACCACTACCTCCACTTCCGCACTTTGTTCTTTATGTTCTTTGTAATATTTTAATTCATTAATGGCTTCATGGGCTCACTTGCCTTTTCTTTTTTAAAATTAATGCCTAGAAATGTACATCNAAAAAAAAGTACATACCTCAATTAAAAAATACTTATTGCTAAGAAATGCTAACCATCATCTGAGCCTTCAGTGAGTCATAATCTTTTTGCTGGTGGAGGGTATATCCTCAATGTTGTTAGCAGCTGATGGATCAGGATGGTGGTTGCTAAAAGCTGGGGTGGCTGTGACAATTTCTTAAAATAAAGTAACAATGAAGTTGGCAGCATCGAATGACTCTTGCTTTCAAGAATGATTTGTCTATAGCATGTGATGCTGTTTGATAACATTTCACCCACAGAACTACTTTCAAAATTGGAGTCAATCCTCTCAAACCCTGCCACTGCTTTATCAATTAAGTTTATGTAATATTCTAAATCCTTTGTTGTCATTTCAATAATCTTCACAGCATCTTCATGAGGAGTAGATTCTATCTCAATAAACCACTTTCTTTGCTCATCCCTAAAAAGCAACTTCTCATTTGTTAAAGTTTTATCATGCAATTGAAGCAATTCAGTCATATCTTCAGGCTCCACTTCTAGTTCTCTTGCTATATCCACATCTACAGTTACTTCCTCCACTGAAGTCTTGAACCCCTCAAAGTCATCCATGAGGGTTAGAATCAACTTCTTCCAAACTTTTGTTAATACTGATATTTTGATCTCTTCTCGTGAATCATGAATGTTCTTAATAGCATCTAGAATGGCAAATCCTTTCCAGATTTTCAATTTACTTTGCTCAGACCCATCAGAGAAATCATTTTCTATGGCAGCTATAGCCTTACAAAATGTATTTCTTAAATAAATAATATCTGCAAAGCACAATAAAGTGAAGTGCAATAAAATGAGATATGTCTATACCCTGTTACACAGGGAGAGGGTTCTGTCCTCTGAGGCAGACTCCCTCTAAAAAGCACACAAAGGCAATGCTTGAGAATGTCATTATTGTCAATATTAATTCAAAAGAAGAAATACTAGTAAAGTTAACCTGAGATGAACTCAAGCTGATCAGAATTTTCCTGGCTATATACACTCTCTATATGAAATCAAATGATCAGAGAGTTATTTGCTTAGCATGGAAATAGAACATGAGTTACTTAATCTCAAAAAACGTTTCTCAGTTAAGGTTACCTAAAACAAACAGAAGAGCAAGAGGAAGACCTAAGAATCTACAGAGAAAACTCTAAAGAGAGAATATAAGGAGAAAACAAAAACAAAAAGAGAATCCAGAAGACCTTGTGTTGGAAAAGGCAGTCTCATTCAGTACTCCCTTTGGCCACAGAATGGGCCTTGGGTCTGGAATATTTCTTACCAAGAGTTCAAGAGTTCACACAGACGGTGTCTGTCTTATCACCTTGTGTAGGAATAACTTTACTTGTTTCAGCCACAATGAGTACTCTTTTGTCGGTGCTTAAAGTGTGTGCATCACATGGCACCTGTCAACCTCACTGTTATATCTGTCCTCCAAGGAGGGGACACAGGGTTCTTCCCTGCAGCATGAGTGAGGTACAGTGCCTGGGCCCAATACCTTGTATCAGCAGCCAGGAGAGACCCACTGGCATGGGAGACTGACAGCCACTATTGAAGCTGATCATGTTCTGTCTCTTCTCTGTATAAGTAAAGTTGTCCCATCCAGTGCTTGACTGTACTGTATTTTTTTTGGCAACTCTGACACCAAGCAGAAGTGTTTGGAGTCTTCATCTGAGATTGGTAGCTGGTGCATGGTACTCTGCTTAATACCATGCTGTGTGAACATAAAAAAATTCTGTTCCNTAACTAATGCTTAAACTTTTTTGCCCTTCAGATAGTAGGGTAATGTGCCATTTATCACTCTATAATAACACACATAGAAGACCACCTATAAGAGACCAGCTCTCAAAATGAGCACTTTTCCTGTGGTTGCCATTTCATTTCTTTAAGCAAATTCCCCAGAAAGTCTATTCTCACATTACACAAAACACACAAAATACCCTTAAGATACTCTGCACTTAAAAATTTTCTTATGAATGAAACAAGTATTTTTTATGACTGTGTCGATTTAAAGACAGTAATCAGAACTTCTAACCTAAAAAGGAAGCGGGTCTTTAAAAGCTCATTTAAGGTCAAGTCACTGAAATTAATAAACTCATTTTAAATAATTTTGCTGTAATTTTATTGGATTTGTACCACTTGATCATTATCACTAAACAATACAAAATGTGCATCTTCCTACCAAGCCTGAGAAGGAAACTGGAAGGAGGCTAAATTTGAAGAGGTATTATTTCAGACCCCTTTGATTTTAACTAGCCAGTAACAAGACATTTTCCAGACAAGGTGAAGAAGCGAAAACTGCGACTATTTCTTAAAACCCCAAATTATGATGCACATTTAAATTCTAAAAACGCATGAGTTTCCCTTGCAAAAAATAATCTACCCCCAGTCCACAATTATTCTTTATGAAGATCTTTAATCCTCTTATAATGTAGATGGTTAAAATGAAAACCAAAAGCATGACGACACAAGAGCCATAGTCCCCAAAAGGAACTGTAAATGAAGACGAATCCACAGGGCACCGGATTTCCCAGAACATCCATCATCCTCAAACGGAGATCATCCGAAGACATCGCTTCTATAGCCCAAAGCCTTTGTCCAGATTCCCAGGGGTCGGAGCTTCCTTGTTTCACGCCTGGCCAAAGTTGCTACGTGTGTTCCGATGCTGTCGCCAGACCTTCAGCCAAAAGCAGCTTTCAAATTAACCTGGACCGCCCAACATCCGTGCCTTTCCGTTACGCCGTCCCAAAGGCAAACATTCCACCCTAACTCGCCACAGGGCGAACTGCTCCCCAATCTAACTGAAAGCCTTTGGCCCCTCTCAAGCCCAAAGAGCCGGGCCTTGAGCGCTTTCCCGCCACCAAAGACTANAAAAAAATTCTGTTCCTTAGGAATATGGCCAGAGGCCTTGTGGTTCAGGCTTTTAACCCACATTGGTCCTCTGCCCCCCTCCCATGAATGAAATGAGAGGAGACAGCATTGAGCTCCCATTAGAGTTTAGAAGATGGCAATAAACTAGAGAATGAGGAATTGAAGCAAGTGTCATTCATTCTTTTCCACTGAAACAATAAAATGCTTACTATCAAAAAGATGTGAAATAATAAGTGTTAGCAAGGATATAGAGGAAAACGAACCTTTGTGCACTGTTGGTGGCAATGTAAATTGGTGCAGTCGCTATGGAAAACATTACAGATAATCCTTAAAAAATTAAAAATATAACTACCATATGATCCAGCAATTCAACTTCTGAGTATTTATCCAAAGAAAATAAAAACACTAACTTAAAAAGATATATGCAGCCCCATGTGCATTGTGGCATTATTTACAATAGCCAAGATATGGAAACAACATAAGCATCCAATGATGGATGAATGGATAAAGAAGATGTAATATGTATGAGTGTGTATATGTATATGTGTGTGTATGCATATATATATATATATATATATATATATAATATATATACATGCACGCACGCACACATGGGGGGGTGCGAAAAAAGTGTATACACATGACTTGTATTCATCTTTTGTTATCGGTATATATTATTACAATTTTAATAGTTTTTTCCTTTCTTAAAATGTGTATACATTTTCTTGGCACTGTGTTTGTGTATGTGTGTGTGTGTAATTTTTCCATAAAAAAGAATGAAATCTTGCCATCTGCAACAACATGGATAAACCTTGAGGGCATTATAATAACTGAAATAAGTCAGCCAGAGAAAGACAAATACCATATGATCTCACTTATATGTGGAATCTAAAAAAATAAAATAAAATAAAACCAACAATAAAAAACCCAAGCTTATAAATAAAGAGAACAGATTGGTAGTT
>NW_017732122.1:692193-695829 GCF_001890085.2 Hipposideros armiger
GGTATCTTCTTTATTCACAACTAGGTTAAGGGTGATCTCATTTTATGTACATGATTTTCTATGCTCAAAATAAGGAAAGCAGAAACACAAAGAAAGATCTGGAAAGAAATACCTTTTTTTAAGTTTTTGAGCTAGTCTTCCAGCATTGCATATCAGTGTTTTGCCTACTTTTCTGACAAATGTATTTTGACAAATACATTGTTGGACTGTCTACTTTAACACGGAAATGACCCAGCCTGGATAAATTCTGATGTAAATATCATTTAACAGTTTAATGAAACAATACTTACTCTTAATTTGTGCCATACAATCTGATATTTTCTTTCCTGTGGTCTTTTATTTCACGACCTCCTAATTGATTTCACTTCCCGCTAATGGGTCGCCGCGTCCCAGAGCTTGAAACAAATGTTTTAAATAGCGGGTTGCGCCTGCCAGGCTCCAGGGTTAGCTTGCCTGTAACCCTTCCTTTTCCTGACCAGCACCTTTCCGCGGCTTTAGTAATCTAGCCCTCAAGCAGCGTTGGGAGGCACTTCCGGACCCCAGGCCGGAGTTGTCCAATCGGCTCTGCGGAGTCGCCGCAGAGGCTGATGGGGCGTCGGGAGACTGCGCGGCAGCCGGCGTCTGCACCATGGTAACGGGCGGCGGTGGGGCAGGGGTGGCAATGGCGTGTCGGTCCACCCTTTCGGTCGCGGTTGTGACTGTATTTCTCCTAGTGGTCCTCCCTCGCTTCTCACGGGCCCAGACTTTCTCGTTCCCTTTCCGGCAGCCGGACTCGTGCGGCCACAACCAGTATTTCGATATTTCTGCCCTCTCCTGTGTCCGCTGTGGAGCCAACCAGAGGAAGGACGCCCGAGGTGAGATGGTTTGGGGTGGGCCCTGGCCAAAGTAAAGCTCCCGTGGTGGTGCTGCGCCCAGTCCCCGGCGTCGCTGAAACACCTTGTCGTCTTGGAAAGAATATTTCGGGAAAGTTAACCGCCTGAGAGGATTTCCTCGGAGGATTGACGCTTGCACACTAATGTTGGGGAACCCCGAGTCAGCTACCCCGTGAGCGGTTGCCAGCAATTAATTTCTCGGAGCCAGACCCCAACTCCTCAGCNTTTTTTCCAGGATATTTTCTAAAATGCAAATCTGATCATGTCATTCCCTAGCTTAAAGTCTTAACAAGCTTGAAACCATGGTAGGCAAAGATAGGCATTCAAAAGCCTTCATTTTTATTCCTTCCTACCTTTTCAATCTTATCCCCTGCCACTGACCATACACCCTACATCTCAGGGATACTGAAAGATATGTCATTCCCCAGTGTGCCTGCTCACTCAAGCCTCTGGGTCTCTTCCTGCTGGTCCCTCTACTTGTCTTGTCCTACAATATCTCCATCTCTATGACTTCTTCACTGATCTCCTTCCCACCCCGAAGCAGGTTTAATACCATCTTCCAGTTTCACAGTCTCAATTAAAGAAGTTATCTCAACATATTTTAATGATTTGTTTCTATGTTTCCCTACTAGATTATAAGGCCCCTGAAGGAAAGCACTATGGATAGCTATTGTCCTTAAGAAGTGTGCACTTAATAAGTCAGCTTGGGGATTTGAAACACAATAGTCTTTGTAACACCGAAGATGATTCCCATTTCTGATTCCAACCTCTTCATCAAGCACTAGACCTCCACATCTATTTCTGCTATACCTCTCTCAGTAGGCAACTCATGTTCAACATAACAACACTAATTTCCACAGACTGTTCACCTTAACCCTAGGACTTTACGAGACCATCTCTATCTGCTCCAATTCCAATATGATCTAGCCTTGCAGGCAAGATCTAGACTTGCTGCCAACTTCCAGGTCTAAATGATTTCCCTCCCAATTATCCACTCTGCCTTTTCAAAGTATTTCCTACTTTTACCTATGTTCTTTACTCAGGAAACTGATCTTGCTCAATTCCCCAGCCCAGGATTTCTTTATGGCTTCACTCTTCTTCCTTTCTCCTAATCTGAGAAAGAATGACTTTTCCCCTGATATGGTTCTCCTTGTACTCTTTTTCTTATTATTAATTTTTATTAAATTTATTGGGATGACATTGGTTAGTAAAATTATATAGTTTTCAAGTGTACAATTCTATAATATATCATCTATATATTGCAGCCTCCAACTCTTATATCCAAGTGGTTAACTTTTCCTGGGAGCTCAAAAGAAAAAGTTAGACGACCTTTTCGCCAACAATTCATAGCTCTTGCATCATGACAATGCACCTGCCTACACAGCACTGTCTGTGAGGGAGTTTTTAGCCAGTAAACAAATAACTATATTGGAACGCCCTCCCTACTCACCTTATCTGGCCCCCAATGACTTCTTTCTTTACCTAAAGATAAAGGAAATATTGAAATGAAGACATTTTGATGACATTCAGGACATCAAGGGTAATATAACAACAGCTCTGACGGCCATTCCAGAAAGAGTTCCAAAATTGCTTTAAAGGGTGGATTAGGCGCTGGCATTGGTGCATAGCTTCCCAAGGGGAGTACTTTGAAGGTGACTGTAGTGATATTCAGCAATGAGGTATGTAGCACTTTTTCTCGGATGAGTTCATGAACTTAATTGCCTGACCTCGTATACATATACATAAACTTTTTTTAGCTCAGTCCCTTCTTTTATCTTCCTTTCAATGTCAAGATTTTCAAAATAGTCTACAAGTATACTTGGTGCTTGCTCTTTCTCACTACTGCTGTATGGCTTGCTTCTACCCCTACCACTGTAATGAAATTGCACTCTAAAGGTTAACTAATGATAGCCTAATTGCTAAACCCAAAGACTTTTTCTCCATCCTCAGCCTTGACCTTTTTGCAGTATTTATACTGTTATAAGGCATAGCATTGTGGTTAAGCAGCCTCAAGAGTTAAACTGCCATAATCCAAAGTTTTTTTCTGTAAAATACAAGTTCTGCATTTAGGTAAGTTAAAAAAAAAAATCTTTGTGCCTCCATTTAATCATCTATAAAAGGAAATGATAATAATATTACAGGTTTCATAAAGTTGTTGAGTAGATTAATTTTGATAATGTAAGTAAGGTATGGTGCAGTGCCTATATCATCCTAGGTGTTCAATAAACATTTGCTATCCTCTTTGATCCCATTATCTTTTGAGGTGTACACTTTTTCCTAAGCTGACATTAAACCACGCTCTCCTAGTCTCATCCACTTCTATGTATAACTCTTTCACATTTTTGCTGGGTGATACTGGGCATATATTTAAGCCTGATAAACGGAGAAAACTGTGCTGCCTGTTTATAGGGTCAAGTGATTGAAATGATGCATGCAAGAAGCTTAGCACAATACAAGAGGGAAAAGCTAAGAGAACTGCAGAGATCACTCTGACATCATTGAATGAACTCCAGTGAGCACCTGCCTCTATGTTTCTCCTGTTTAGTTATGTTTAAGCCACTATGAACTGGCTGAAACTACCTGATCTTCTATTACCTGTAGCAATTTCTGCTATCCTTGTAGGCAGTTTATACAGTGAACCCACAGTATCTACAGTTACCTCAAATTTAACTGTATTTTGAATCCTTCTGCTACAAATAAACTCTCTATTTAGCTCTTTGGGAGCAGTTTTGTTAGGTGTAGTGCCCAAAGGTCTCAGACAATC
>NW_017732122.1:701529-702695 GCF_001890085.2 Hipposideros armiger
TTTAGGAACTTCATGTGTGTGCATACCAGGATTTCAGATGATTGCCAATAATGGAGGACCTGATATTATCTGTAAAAAGTGCCCAGAAAATATGGTATGGAGTATTTATCTTTAAATAATTTTACTGTAAAAAGTAGTAAATAAAATGTCTTTATTTTTTAAACTAACAATTTAATGCTATACTCTAATATTTTGCCACAAACCTCAAAATTATTAAGCTAACTTTGTTTTTACTAGAGTAATTTTGGGAGATCAGTGAAATTTTACGCAAACTTGGAAAAAACAGGAATGTATTGCTTTACTTTTTAAAATCTGAAATCCAAAAAACCACAAAGCAGTGGAAATTTGTCTTTATTTTTCCTCCTATAACTGAGAGTTATAAAGAAAAATAATAAATGATACGTATATAGGGCAGTTTGGGATGTGTGTATCCTTTGACTGGTACAGATTGAGTTCAGTGTCTTAGACCAATGTGTCAACAGTTTTATATAATTAATGTTCATAATGATATGTAGGGTGTGATAAGTTTGTGAAATGCCAATTGCATCACTAAAAAGGTTAAATAATACCTTGCTGTTTTGTTAGTCATTTCATTTTATAATTTTTGGAAAATTAGTAAATTGTTGCAATATATGATGATTCTTAATAAATAGAAATACATTTCAATCATTTTGGATAATTAGGAGTCTTTGTTTGCCAGTTCTGACTCTTATACTAATGTTTTTTTCTCATTATCTGTATTAAAAAAACATTGAATCTGGTAATTTAATGTAAAATTACCAGGCTTCCTACTTTATGGCTAGTACTTATAGGTTTGATGATCATTTTGATATTTATTTTATATTTTTGGAAATATTAGCCTTAGGTGAATTACCTATGAGAGCCACTAATATGAAAAGGTGCCAGAACAGATTTGTTTTTCAGTGACATTATTAAGATAACATGATTTTTAAATAGTCCTGTATAAATGTGCACGTATAGGAGTATTTTTGATATATCCAATTTTTCAACCAAAATTAAAAATAATTTGTGGCATTGTTTTTTATTGCCATTGTCCTCTATTAATTTTGGTTACATCCATGTTTGTAATATAATTACTGTGTTTTTGTCCCAGGTTTTTCCTAAATATGTAATATAATAAGTCCAATGGTGTCATATTTTATCAA
>NW_017732122.1:703606-712404 GCF_001890085.2 Hipposideros armiger
AAAAGATGAATGCAAATCAAGTTTGACTTCTGCAATTACAAGAGGTGCTCAAAGTGGATCAGCGTCCAGACACTTCTGATTATGGTAAACTACTGCTTGAGCAACGTTGACCAAAGTGTTAACATCTCTTAAAATGTGTATACATTTTTTTGGCACCCCTGATATATACTTGTATATATGAGGTGTGATCAAACAATATGGTGAATGTTTAAATAAAAAAATACATATATATTAGAGTAAAAGACATATTGCCATTAATCCCCCCCTCAAAATACTACCACCCCATCCCCGCTTTGAACACACTTATTCCATTGTTCTTGCCACTTTCTGAAGCGGTCCTGGAAGTCTTCTTTTGTGAGTGTCTTTAGTTGCACTGTTATGGCTGCCTCAATGTCCTGAATCATTTTGACTTTGGGGAAGAGCCAGAAGTCGCACAGTGCCAGATCCGGTGAATAAGATGGATAAGGGCACACTGTAATGTTTATATTTGACAAAAATTGCCGTATACCAGAAGCAATATGCGGAGTGTTGTCATGATGGAGGGTAATTTATAGCACACTTTAAAACATACCTTCTCTCAACCATAGTTCACGCCCAACTGACTATACCAAACAAGTTGAAACTTGTCATGCACTGTTACTAAGGTTTGACGCGCTGCTTCCCTAATTGAAGATCCCTGCCTTCCCGTTGGATGGAACTCGGCAGCAGCATTCATCATATTTTGTGATCATAATGGAAAAGCTCCGTGTCACATATCACTTCTGGCATGTCAATTTCTATCAAATAAAAACATTTTGGTGTGTCCTCATCCACCTTATTCACCAGATCTGGCACTGTTCATCTTCTGGTTTTTTCCCAAAGTCAAAATGATTCAAGACATCGAGGCAGCCACAACAGCGCAACCAACTAAAGACACTTGCGAAAGCGGGCTTCCAGAACTGCTTCAGAAAGTGGCAAGAACAATGGGATAAGTGTGTTCTAAATGAGAAAAAGTTTTTAGGGGGATTAATGACAATGTGTCTTATACTGTAATACATTTTTTAAATTTAAACTTTCACCGTAATTGCTGATCATACTGAGTGTGTATGTATACACACACACACACACACACATATACTTTTTTTTAATTTAGAAAGGCGTTACCAAAGATGGCTGGGATTGCATTTCTTGCCCTGGTGGTTTAACTGCAGAAGGAAAATGCTACTGTCCCACTGGCCATATTTTAGGTAAGAAATCGATTTCTTATGAAATATTAACAAGTCTTCATTTGTGTTTGTTTTTGATAAGGATGTTAATTGAAATAGCATGGTGATTTCTTAACAGTATTTTTTTTATTCAAAATTTAATGATGTTTGAGAAGGCATTGAGAGGAGGGTAAAAAGCCCTACCTCATTAAAAATTGTTTTTCTTAATTTTTAATAATTAGGATTAGATGGATACTTCCTTAATATAACATGATAAAATATATGTGCTTCAACTTAAAAGCCAACATGATGCTTAGTAGGGAAAAATTATAAGCATTCCTTTTAATGTCAGGACCCAGATAAGGATGTAAATAATACACTTAGGTAAATGAAAGAAATAGGTCATAGAATATTAAAAAGGAGAAGGTAAAAATGATTAATTTCCAATGATTTTATTGTATTTTTAGAAAACCCAAGGAAATCAGTAAAAATTATTATTATAAATAGTAAAGGTTTCTAGATACAAAGTTAGTATCCTAAAATTAGTAGCCTTCTATTGAAACAATAATCCTTTAGAAACTGTGAAGGAGAAACTCATCTACAGTAGCAACAAAAAAAGAAAAATACGCCAAGATGTAAACTTTGGAAGAAACAAGATAAATTAATTGAAGAAATATTAGCATGCTACTGAGGGATACAGAAGGAGGCTTTAATAAATGAAATACAGTCAATGGAATTGCAATAGATATGTATGATATGGGGGGTTGTCACTTTGAGGGGTAAAAAGTATAACTAGTGCACTGTGTTGTAAACCTGAAACTAAAAAAATACATAAAAAATAAATTAAAAAAAATAAATGAAATACATATTTCATTCTTGAATGCAAAGATTAAATATTATAAAGATGTCAGTTCCCTTAATAGCAGTTTATACATTTAAAGGAACCCTAGTAAATTCTACTAGGATTTTATTTGTCTGTTTTAGGGACTGCAAAAACTAATTCTAAAGTTTATCTAGGAAAATATGTGAAAAGCCAAAAAATTATGAAAAAGGAAAGAGAAGACAACTTCATCAGATATTGTGCACATTTTCAGCTACTGTAATAACATGTATGGCTGACATATCGGTAATATGGACTGGTGGGTAAATCTTAAAGTAGAGAATCAAAATAGATCCAGTTCATGTGAGAATGTGGTATGGGATAAAAGTGGCATTTCATATCAATGGAGAAAAGGCTAATTAATAACTGGTATTTGGGAAAACACTAAGTTGTTTTTATTCCTTAAAAATAAATTCAGGTCAGTCAAATATTTAAATATTAAATATGAGTCTATGAAAGTTCATACAAAAATAGGAAAAATTTTATAGCCTTTGTGTGGAATAGAGTTAAGACAAAATTATACGCAAAGGAGTAGATGCTAGAAATGTTCAGAGGATGATAATGGACCTAGATGGGTAAAGAAATATGGGTTGGGGAAAAGGGAAAAGTCAAAGCTATCTCTGGGATTTCTAAATGGGGGTGAACGAGATGATGGCCTATAGGTTCAAATGCTGTGGAGAGGTCCATTGGGCTGAGTCACTGCGATTACTTTTGACAGTCAAAAATCGCTGAGGCTAAATGTACAGTTTTAGCAAGTTGCTGAGAATGAAGGTTAGATGCCATGGGTTCTAAACAGTGACTCTAATACCTAGTGACCCCTTAAGGCTGGGTGATAGCTCTGAAAACAGTATTTCACTATTTTAGAGGCTACTGTTGCATACTTAAAATTCTGCATGGTGTAAGCTTTTTAGAGCCAACTTGAACTTTTGCTGTTAATTTCTTCATGGATTTGCAAGAGATGTTGTGGAGGAGTGGAAGAGTGGACAGAAAGAGGGTACATCTTACTTCTTGCATAGCTTCTCCCAACTCTTCCCATTTCTATATAAGAAGAAAATGCCCAAGTGATCAGATAAATAATTTTTAAATTTATTAACTCAGTAAGTACATACCATTAAAATTATCAAATAATTCATGAAGCTATAAAATGAGAATGAACATTGATACCCCTCACTTATTTCATTTCCCAGAACTTACCTTAAGGTAATTAATTATTCTCTATCCTTTCAAGGTTTATATGTATATAAATTTACACACACACACACACACACACACACACACACACACACACACACACAAATATTTTGGAGTGTTTATATGCAGTTGCAGTGTATTTTGGAGATAGTTCCACAAGAGCACATGTGGATCTACCACTTAAGAATACATATATCTGTATTTTTCAACTTCCACTTAAAAATTTTACTTTATAAAATTAAAGTAATGCATGCATATGGTTAGAAATTTAAATAGTATAGAAAAATACAAAATAAAACTAAGGGTTGTTTCCTGTCTATCCTTACTCCCAGTCCTCAAATGTAACCAACTATTAAGTTTCTTTTATATTCTTCCAGGAATGCTTTATGTATTTATATGTCTATATATCCTTGAAAATATTCATAGAAGTGTCATTATACTTATTCATTTATTCATAAATATTTGTCGATAAAAAGCTAAAATGAATTTTAAAACTTTATTCAACCGAAGAACGTTAAAGCTAAAGGGCAGTAGCTAGCCCCAGTTCAGCTCCAGCAGACTGTCATCATGTAAGAACATGGATCCCATGAAACCAGATTTTCCTATTTTTTTAAGAGATGCCAGAAATACAAAATTTATATGTGAAACCTCCCAATTTTAAATCTTGCTAATTAAAAAGGAAGTTTATTGAGCACTACCTGCTAGGTGCTGGGATAAAATAATGAATCAAACTTACATTCTAGTGGCAAGAGAAAGAGAGTAAACAAATGAATAGGTATATGCCAGGTGGTAATAAGTGCTATGAAGACAAATAAGACTGGGCAAGAGAGAGAGCACAGGGTGTTATTTTTACATGCATGATCATGGAAGGCCTGTCTGGAAAGGTAACATCTGTGCAAAGACTTGAAGGAAGTGAGGGACAGAGCCACATAGATAATGGGAACTCATTCAGAGGGAATGAGGGAATAGCAAGTGCAAAGGTCCTAAGATCAGAACATACTCAGTATGTTCAAGGATCACCAATACACTAATGTGGCCGACCACAGGAGAAAAGCGGAAGCAGTTGGGTCTGAAAAGTTGAGGTAAGGTGTGCAGATCATGTCAGGCCTTTTAGTGACCTTGGAAATTAACCTGTGTGAGGTGGAATAGTTTCAGAGGAGTGAAATGATCGCAGTTAGTTTTTAAAAGGCTCTTTCTAGAATAGAACTAGGGTTCCAGTTAGGAAGCTGTCACAAAAGTCCAGGTGATAAATGATGGCACTGGGCCAGGGGAATAGTTGTAGAAGTAGAAAATAATTCAGCTTCTGGATATATTTTAAAGAGAGAGCTGACAGGATTTGCAGATTTATTTTCTAATTTTAATTTTGTTTTTTTAATGCGAAACATGAAAAGAAGAGACTCTATAAGTACTGGGGCCTAAGTACATGGTCAAATGGAGTTACATTTACTGAGACAGGATGAGTGTAGGAGGAACAAGTTGTTCAACTTTACTTTTGTTAAAATTGTTTTTACCACCTTGTAAAAGCTTGGGACTAATGGGACTGTTTTTCCCAATGCTGATTCTCTATTACTCCCTCTGCCCCAAAGTAATTGTTATCATTTTGATGTGTATGTGTCCTTCTAGAATCTTTTTTTCTTTCTGTTTTTAAAATACAGGTATATATTGTAGCCATGGGAAATATAAATGGTATTTTTATATAAATATTTCTTACCAAAAATATTGTTTTATAGCATACTTTTTTCACTTAACAGTGTGATCTGTTAGATCCACGTCATTTTTTAAAATCCTCCCCATAATATTTCATAGCATGGATATGCCACCATTTTGCTTTTAAATATTTAGGTTCTAACAAATAATGCTTCGATGAATATCCCTATACACAGGTACAAGTGTTTTTGTAGGTTAGGTATCTAAAAATGAAATTGTGGTATTGTAGGGTATGTGAATTTAAAATTTTAATAGATACTACTGAAGCCCTCTAAGTTGCAAAAACTTATCAATAGTCTATGACAGGGATCAGCAAACTTGTGAGACAGAAGAGCCACCCGGGGTCAGCAAACTGCAGCTCGCAAGTCACATGTTTCTCTTTGGGTACGGACATGTGGCTCTGAAGTAAAATTGAAAATGAAAATAAAACTATCATAGTTTCATTTATAAAATTTGTAAAGGATATTATTCACATAATGGTGATTATGTAACAATATATTTATGGCTCTAGAATAATTTTAAATTGTTGTGAGGGACAGGATTGGCTCTTCCAGGGGTCGGCAAACTTTTGAGATGGAACGTACCCAAAGAATCGCATGTGGCTCATGAGCTGCAGTTTACTGACCCCTGGTCTATGAAAATGCCTGTTTCCCCATACCCAGTGAAACAGGGACATACAAGTAAGAGGTAAGAACATTTTTGGAAAAAAATATTGTTATGATGCTTTGGAAAATTAGTCTCTCTTTTTTTCATGTGAATGAGAAAGGTTTCACTTTTCTGTATTATGGAGGTGCTTAACATTCCTTTTATTCAAATAAGGTGTTTTGACAACTATTAGAATAATTACAAGTGGGTTTTACTAAATACATACAAGCTTATATGTTGACTGTGAGTTACATCTTAATTTTGTTTCTAAATTGTTTAGTGGAACGAGATATTAATGGAACGTTGTTGTCTCAAGCAACTTGTAAGCCCTGTGATGAAAATGAAAACTCTTTTACGGTAGCAAATGCTTTAGGAAACAGGTAAGTAGTGTGCTGGGTGCTGACTTCATTGATATCATATTTATATAGAATCTGTACCTTTTTAAAGTATTTTCCACTTGCTCCTCACAATAACCCAAGGAAGGACAGAAGTAGACGTTAACTAACAGCTAAAGAAGCTGAGGCCCAGAGAATAAGACGGACTAGGGTTCAAATGTTGTTTCAGTGTCTTACCAGTTGCTAACTTTGGATAGTTTAATAAGTCAGTGTCCTTGTCTTTAGAATGGGGATATACTACCCACTTCATAGGCTGTTATTACAGCTTAGAAGTAAATATGTTAAATTTTTAGCATAGTGCTACAGAGAAAGTGCTCAGTAAAAGGTAGATATTTTTGTTTGCTATTATATAATTTATACGTAATCTGCAATATAATACATAGTACATAATGGTGACTTCTATTTGCAGCATACTTACTATATACCAGGTACTGTGCTTTATAGATTACATTACATAATAGGATATATTAATAAATACAATTAATAAATACAAAAAATTAATAAATAAAAATTAATAAATACAATTATTTAGGTACTCTGATTTATGGCCCTATTCTCTATCACTTCCTGTTCTGCCTCTATACATGCATATGTGCACACCACACACACACCCCTTCCTCTCTGTAACTCAAACACATTATTCCTATTCGAACTTCTTCAGTTGTGGAGGCTACATGATGACTTCCCTCTAAGCACAGTTTTCTCTTCAATTTTCAAGTTTAAGATAGAAAATACTTGAGCAGCGTCTCCTGGGGATACTTTGTGTTGGACCATCTTTTCTCTCAGGATGACCTGGATTGTAACACCCAAATATGGACTACTGGACTGGTCTCCAAGCCTTCACCTCCAGTACCTCCCAAAGCCTAATTCGAGTTCTGTGCCATGCCCCGGCCCCTCCTTCTACCTGCTCTATCTTGCAAATAACGAATGCGCATATGAACCAATCAGTGTCCCTAATTAGTCCAGTCCCCGCCTTCCCTCTATTATCATTCATTAATGAAACATATAAAGTATTTTCCTAAAATAAACAGATGATAAATAACTTTAAAAGTGTTGGTTGTAGATTTGATGAGAAGTAGAACATGTTTCTTTTCAGCATATGTTATCTCTTTGCTTTGTTGCAGATAAAATAAGGAAAGTATATTTGCTATAACTACTTATAAAAATAGATTGGGTTTCATTTATATGAGTTTGTTGAGCTCTTTTGTTAATTGAGTGACTTAACCATTTTTGCTATTCATTCTTTTTTTTCTTTACATTCCATGTGGGAAGGTATTCAAAAGAATACTCTCCTATTATTGGTTAATTTTATTTATTTATACCTTTCCTTGTAATACTAAAAGTGGATAAAACTACTCAAATCAGTGTTAATATTTTTAATTTGTTTTCTTTATTTTAAGTAATTGCTAAATTGAATGAATCTATTCTAAACTAGTGTTTAGGAAAACAAGTTCCCAATTAAATTAGGTTTAGTATAAATCATTAACATTGAAAAAATTATTTTCATTATATTGACAGGTGTATCCGTTGTGAGCCAACATTCATTAGTACCAGCAGGTCCTGTGCGTGTTCAGAACCTAACATTTTAGTAAGGCTAATCAAATTAATAAAGTATATATTTTAAAATTAAATTGCTTATACTGTTCCATAATCTGTTTTATTTATTTGTTTGTTTGTTTATTAAGACAGGGGGATTATGTTTCAGCAGCACAGGGGATTTCCCTCCACGTGTGATATCAACTGCACGTTATGGAGCACTTGTGAGTGTGTTTAAATTTTTTGTTTCATTGTTAAGGATATTTCTGCATTTCTTTGGTAATTAATCTGGGACTAAAATGAGAAACATTTATGTGTAAATCACTTTAAAACAGAAATTGTCAGTCTAAGAAACATTAGACTAACAACTCAACATTATAATTTAAAAGTTCAGTACTGTTTTCTCCACTTAGCTCAGAATGCTTAAGCTGGAAAGGTCCCTTATAGATCCTATCAAGAATGCAGTATAATATATTAATAGTTAAGAGTACCAGAGACTCTGGATTTCAACCCTGGATTTACCAGTCGTTAGTTTTGTATCTTTGGACTTAGTTAACATTTCTAAACTTCAGTTTTATTGTCTGTAAATTGGGCATAATAATAATACCTACCTCACAGTGTCTGTACATGGTAGTCACCGGAGAAATGAGGATTATTCGTATGCAGCCAAGTTCCTTATTTATAGATGAGAACATGGTGTCATGGAGTTAGAGCCTTTGCAACAGATGCTGGTGATGACAACCTCTGGAATATAAAATGAGAAATAAGTGGATGAATTAGAACCGAAGAGGTCACGAATCCAAGAGAATAGGAGTTAGACGACTGACTAGGAGTTAGTTGATAAGCATTGAGGATACTCAGTATGCCAGCAGAGCTTGGGGTGGACAGCTTGGGGTGATTGCTAAAATCATTGACTCGGTGGAAGCTATTAGGAGGTCTGTGAGGATAGCCATGATGAGGGTAGAATCTGGGGTCGTGATGAACAAAGCAGAAATTCTCTCCAGTATAGTCTT
Source organism: Hipposideros armiger (assembly GCF_001890085.2). NCBI lineage: Eukaryota > Metazoa > Chordata > Mammalia > Chiroptera > Hipposideridae > Hipposideros > Hipposideros armiger. The sequence continues at coordinate 712,158 of NW_017732122.1, forward strand.
GTGGGATGACAGGTAAATTCCAAGTATTTGCTAAACAACAGAATAAATGCTAAAATAGGGGTATACATAGGAAGCTTGCCATCATAAAAATTGGTTCATTTGTATGTAACAAGATGCATATCTTTTGAGGCGTTCTTTTTTTTTCTTTTAATTATTTTTTATTATGAAATACACATTTTTTAGAATTAGTTTCAGCTGTACAACACAGTGCAATAGTTATACTTTTTACGCCTCCAAGTGACAACCC
>NW_017732122.1:712914-715020 GCF_001890085.2 Hipposideros armiger
TAGTGTTGGATTTTAGTGAACTTCTGTATACCATTATCAAATTTGTAGGCCTTTAATTTTCATTTTTTCACTTTCAAAATAAGTTGTCGATTATAGATCTTATATAGGGTGATTCTCTAATCTAGAGGGTGATCCATCTAATCTTCCTTCATAATTAGGATATGCTAGGCAGGAAACCACACACACACAAAAAAAGTGCTACTCTCTGCATTGTATCACATCAGGAGACACATGATATCCATGATGTCTACCTGTCCCACCACAGGTGATGTTAACCTTCATCACCTGCCATAAAGTCACCCCGTCTGCTATAAAGTTACCATTTTCCCTTTGCAATTGGTTAGTATTTTTGAGAAGAATTTCCAAGATTAGGCTTCCTCTTATTCACTAACTGTAATTTAGTAGCTTTAGTCTCCACTGGTGACACTTGCCTTTATCAACCACTACTATGATGGTTGCCAAATCTTTTCATCATTCCTTCCACATTTATTAAAACATTCTACAGTAAGAAAATTTTCTCTTGTTCCCATTTATACATTTATTTGTTTATTAATGACAGTATGGATTCCTGGGTTCCCATTTTGTTCAGTTGGTTTTAATCCAATACATGTATTTGTTTTGATGGTCAAATTGATCTAGATTTGGCCAGTAGAAGCCCCTGCAAGTTGGTTCCTTTGTCTTTTTTTGACATGTCCCCATCATTCTTTGATGATTTCCTTACTTTCTGGGACAGCAAGATTTCCATACTCATCTTGTACTTTTTCTGCCTCAGCCCTGGAATCAGCCATTTCCTCTAAAGTGCTCTTAATGATAATATTTAGAAACCAAGATTACCACTTAGTATGACTTCTTAGCAGACATATTAGAAAATATCTCTATACACATACACACATCTATAACTGTTTCTGTATTTATCATTATATTAAAATAAATGAATTCATACTGATACTTTCAATTCCAAAGTGATACTTCAGAGTTCTTTTTAGCCTTGACTTTTGTCTGTAGTGAGACCTTTGACAGTATCTTTTCCAGTAGTGAGAAATCTGGGTCTCATCCTTAATTTACTCATTTGTTCAATGTAACAAAGCTCTCTTCCACACCACCTCCCCACCCTCCTTTCCCCCAACACCACTATGCAGTAGATCTGTTGCAGACTTCTTTGCTAGGAAGGGAAGGTAGGCAGGGAAAGGCTATTCTAGTCGTAAAGTTAATCTGATTCAGTTAATGTATTTCATTTAAACATACAAGCCTTGAACACTGATGCTTTTCTAGGGACAAGTTTGGAATCCCTAACTCTTAAGTCATTTTATAACTGGTGTTCAGACTGGTTCTGTATAGCCAATGGATGAAATACGTCAAGAAAGTGTAGTTAAGATGGTATGACGACTATCTTGGCCCAGTCCTCAGCTTGGGAGGTGTGAGAGCTCAGTTTTATTATTAGTATCCTTGTAGGTCAGTCTGGTTCTAAGAGAGTAATTACTTTGAAGTAATTAAACTCATAAAGTATTAGACTAATAAACCAAAATACATGTTTACTATTTTATGTGGAGACCGTAAATTGCCAGCTACACTAAAATACTTTTGTTGACTTGATAACATATTCTCTTCCTAACTGGAAAGTGTACTTAGAACATTGCAGGTCAGATGTTTCCTTGGGTAATGCAGAATTGAAATGTAATTAGTTTTATATAATTTTATAAGCCAGGCATCCAGTGCCCCTCTAGGAATATTCCTGCCAATCAGTAAAGAATTTCCATATATGTGGGTCATTGTCTTCCCATTCTCTTTCCCCAAACATAGTAATAGTGATGTTCTATCTTGGTTTTCTGTTTTTCCCAACTTTTATTTTGAAAATTTTCAAAATTGCAGAAAAGTTGAAAAAATAAGATGACTATACATATATCTTTTGCCTAGGTTAACCAGTTATTAATGTTTTGTCACATTTGCTTTATCTCTGTTTGTATATGTAAATGCATGCATACACACACACACACACACACACACACTTAAAAATAAGTTGTAGACATATGACATTTCACTCCCAAATAATTTATTATGTAGCTCCTAAGAAAAGGGCATTTTTCTGGCATCACACCTAAGAAATTT
>NW_017732122.1:717075-717870 GCF_001890085.2 Hipposideros armiger
TTTACTTTTATTGCTTTAATGATATTGACTCTTGCATGGTTATGGCCAGTTTTCTTGTAGAATGTCCCACAATCTGGATTTTTCTCATTGTTTTCTCATGACTAGATTCAGTGAAATATCTTTAAGCAAGAATATGACATAAATGTTGTGTACAGCCCATTGCATCAAAATAAGGAGCACATAATGTCAGGTTGCGCAGTTATTTGGTGATGCCAAATTTGATTGCCTGGTTATGGTGGTGTCTGTCACTTCTCTCCATTGTAAAGGTACTGTAGTTAATAAGTTAGTCTCAGATTTTACTTTGAGTCTATGTAAATATCCATTTTAGCAGCCATTGATGAACTTTGCCTGAATTAACTATTAAATTGGTTATTTCAAAATGATTTCACAGTTCTATTCTCTTTATATTTATTAGTTAGCAATTTTCTATAAAGATCACTTTCCTTGTAGATGAGGGTAAAAGGGATCAAATATATGGTGATGGAAGAACTGACTCTGGGTGGTGAACACAAATATAGATGATGTATTACAGAATTGTATACCTGAAACCTATGTAATTTTACTAACAACTGTCACCCCAATAAACTTTAATTTAAAAAAAAAGAAGATCACTTTCCTTTTTCTCTCTGCTTTGTTTTTTATCTCTACTATGAACTCTTGGAATCTTTGTTTATTCAGTGTGTTATAATCTGTTTACTAATAGTCTTATTTTCAAAGCCCAAATTGTCCCAAATTTGTACTTCCCTTTGAGGTGTAGCTCCTGTGTTATTTTGATATGCCTCCATCAGTCTTTAG
>NW_017738611.1:0-969 GCF_001890085.2 Hipposideros armiger
GTAGGTTACAGTGTGGAATCTTAAAAAAAAAAAAAAGATGTAATAGAAGCCAGTGGACAACAGCGAACAAAGTGCTGAAAGAAAATAATAGGCAACCTAGAATTCTAAACCTAGAAAAATTACTATTCAAGAATAAGTCAGAAATAGACATTCTAAAGCAGCTAAAAAGGGAAGACAATCACTGACAGACCCACAGTAAAGGAATTCCAGAGGATGTATTTCAGGCGAAAGAATAAGTATTCCAGATAGAAGGTCAGAAATGCAAACAGGGGGTAAACACGTAGGTTAGGCTAAATGAACATTGACTATATAAAACAAATTCAGTAATATCTGTGGATTCTTAAAATATATATATACAAATGGTGGATACATGACATTTTTTGCATTTATTAAAATCCACAGAACTGCATAATACAAAGAGGAAACCCTACTGTTAAACTATAGACTTTAGTTAATAACATTGTATCAATGTTCATTAACAATTGTAACAAATCTACCACACTTAATTCATGATGGTAACAATAAGGGAAACTGACTGGGTGGGAGGCAGTATGTGGGAACTCTGTAGTACTATCTGCTCAATTTTCTGTAAACCTAAAACTACTCAAAAAAATAAAGTCTATCAATTTATATATATAATTAAATATAGAACAATAGCATGTGAGTTGGGAGAGGAATAATGGACTTAAACCGTCAAAGTCCTTGTATTGACGAAAAGGAGGGCAGTGGTATTAACATTTATCTTTGATAAATTAAGGACACATTTTGCAATTTCTGTGGCAACAAATAAAAGAGTACATAACTTTCAAACTAGAAGAGGGGAAAACATAATGTTAAAAATAAATAACATAACGGACAAAAAGGAAAAGTATGAGGGCTGGCCGAGTGGCACGTTGGTTAAGAGCTGGCTTGGGACGCCAGAGGGCCCCGGTTCGGATCCCACATATGAGGGCCAGTGACACTGCCCTC